>NC_091946.1:36387775-36567775 GCF_041260155.1 Ptychodera flava | reverse complement strand
GCTGTATTGTGCACTTTAATGATATGTAAATTAGATGCAAAATATGTTTCCACACATCTTAAGTTGCCACATCCCAACCACTTTAGATTGTTTCCTATGCCTTTGCAAGAGGGTAATTGTGTACTTTCAGAACAATGGTAAACATAGTCTCAAATTTGATAATGAACAGGCCGTTTTCTATCAAACATAAACAATTGTCTAGTACAGTACGCAGAACTTTTCTCTCAAAAGCAGCCCACCTGTCAGTACACAGTCTCCCGATCGGGAATAGGGAGAAGGGGCATTTTATTTCTTATTCGGACGATTTCACCACATCAGGACAACATCTCCCTGTTAATCAATTGTGCTCCCTTTTTAAAGGAGGTTACGTTTAGAACTAGTAGACAAAACAATATCGTCTGGCAGCACCGGTATGACAGGGATTATTCATGGCGCATTTTGATGTGTAAGAAGGCATGGAAAGATAACATTAAGTTGTAAAATGTGTGTACCTCCGGTCTGGATGGACAGATAAAGCAATAATCAAGCTTCGCATTTCCTTCATAAAACGCTTCTCATTAAGTCATTTTTACTATGAATGATTTTAACAACAGCAATTAATCCGCAGTAACCGTCATTAACAATAACATAATCAGTCGGGATCAGTCATCTCATCATTGATATTACGTTTAATTGCGGTAGTTTCTCACAACAAATTTCATTTTATTTTGGGAGGAGGGGGGTTTGTGGCCTCGTATTCGGAAATTGAAGTCAATGGCGAATTCGATTATATTTAAGGACTTTATTTGTATTTTTAGAAAACTTTAAAGTTAAGTCACAACAATACCATACGGTTTGGAGCTTTTTTATCAGTTCTCTAAAGTAAATTATAAATAACATGAGGTTATCTCACAAAATAAACCACAATCTCTGAACATTATTATAACAATGAGTCTTTAGACCCTCAATTAATAACAGTGCTTAAATACGAGCTGACGATTCCATTTTCAAACTGAGCGCACTCTCATAATAATAATTTTATAAATTCTCTTCTACATTTCTTTACGATAGATTCCTTCTTTCGCCTCCTAAAATATGTGAATACACATAGATTTAGCCTTGACAAAACCATGTAGTAGCCGAAAACAACGGCCATTACACGCCCAGACTGTGTTGACAAAACGAGCACTTGGTATTTCAACAGTCTCCAGTCTTGGACTCAAATTATATCTATTGTTTTCAATCAGTCTTGGAACCAAAAAACGAGAAAGTACATCTAACAAACTGAACGAAAATAACGGGAAATGGGTGGAAGTTACCGCTGATAGCGCTGACATATTAATGATAAGGCCAGGAAGAAAAAATAAATTGTTCATCGGAATCGCCGCTTCTACTTTGGCATATTTGGAAATTTTTTTTTTTTTGATCCTGGCAAATTCTTACTTCCGCATTACAAATATTTTTAGTACTGCCGCTGGTGGCGCCCTACACTGTGTCGGGTTTTCGCGGGCACGGGATTTTGAATGAGACTTCATGCGTGTTCGGACTTAGTTGACCGCCAACACATTGTTGTGACGTCTGAATTTGGCGAATCACGACGCAAAGTGGGTCGATTTGGCCAGAAATTTGCTCGTTTTGTAAAGGTTAGTACATGTCACATCATGAGTATTAATTTGATCGCCAACATTCGACGTGATGGCCAACAGTTAGTTCCAGAGACGCTATTCAGTGTTTGTCCTGATATTACGTTCGGCGATTTGTTCAACAAGATCGTGACAGCAGATATAGATGGACGGTGCATCCGATTGAATGAAAATTGCATCGAAAGTATAAAAATTTACGGCAATGACAAAACACATGGTTGCGTCGATGTTAAAGTACGATCTGAATTATGACTATATAACTTCACTCCGATCACAGTACAGTGTTGTTAGACCATTGTGTAAAATGTGTATATGAGTATAGACAGTGGTAAAGAGACCAAACATGGGGCCAAAGTAAAATGAAAAAACTCAGATGCTAGGTCCCACCAGGACAATATTAAAGGACAATACTGAATTGTTGAATTTCAGTGATTTGCTGTACATTTCAGTTTTATTCTGAGAGAATTTTGAAATGCTCACAATATGTTGTGCAAACACTAACTGTGAATGTAATGGCCTATGTTATTGTTGGGAAATATAGTATTGAATTCAGTTACCAGTATCAGTGTTTCTTGTCTGAGATATTTCTGGTAAAAAAGGAACAATTATCTTGCCTTGTCTGCATGTGTGCAAAAATGCCAGAGAACCACGTTTACCTTCAGCCTAAAAAAAAATAAAAAAAAAATTTTCGCTCGCCGCTCCTGGGACTTGGTCCAAAAAATCCGATGAACAAGATTTTTTTTTCTCTGGCCTAATGTCGTGTACATCATGCAAAGAAGGTGTACTACAATAGGTCAATTATTAGTAAAACACGCTAAGATTCGACGATTAACCTACAGTTAATAACCTTTGGCTTTTATAATCATGGTATTTATGTACTGTCTGTCTGCATCGTTTGATATTCCCTGTATTCATCAACCATTGCTAAAGAATAAATCGTAAAGAGCGGAAATTGTCTGAAAACGACAGAGTAATTACTCCTATTAATATAAAATGCTTAATCATTGTATCTGACAGTGTTCAAATTACATCGATGGCTTTTCAAGTAAACCCATCCCCGACACGTTGCTCGAACAGGACCAATGCCATATAGATATTGAATGTACAAGCAAAGTAATAAAGTGATTCGTTAATCGCGTTGATGTAAAAAAATATTGTTGTAAATTAAATATAATCTAGCCTGTAGCGGTATATCCCATTTAACCGAGATCAGTTAGAATTCGCGATTGCTATTGCGACCACATAGGAGAATTCAGTCATTTTGTTTTACATCGTTCAAATGTCCAAAGTTATATACTTATCGCAATCATACCAATCCATAATCCAATGACAGTAGGTCAGAATTTGTAAGACAATAGTTGTAAACATAGACACAAAACAGCACAGTATTTTCACTCTAGCAAGTGCGAACGTTGTTCCTACGGTTGTACTGGGCGATATTAGACGGTTCAACATACACTAATGACAGGGACAATAACTTTTGTCAGTTTCATAATTTATGTGTAGCAGATCTGACCATTACAGACTAAATCTGTTATAGCTCAGATACAAAGCCTGATAAATTTTGAACCGTAGGCTATTTGAACGTACTTTGCAAAATATTGCATAAGTGCATTAATCAGACCGGCGCATTAACTAGTAATGTCTATGCATATATTCGAGTTCCAGATCAAATCAAAGTCGCAGGATTTTAGGGAAGGCCATAATTTTGACAATTTCAACATTATTTACTGGGTTAAACATGCTATTAAATATCGAACTGTCCGTATATAATTACAACATCATTTCTAACTAACCGTGGATCGCATTATAAATAATTAGTTTCTTGCGCTGCTTAAACAGCTACACTCCTGGTGGACCCTAGTATTTGTCATTGACCTAGTACTGCATATTTTTTCTCGAAATTAAAAAGAAACGGCGACAATGAGTATCACCTGTACTTTTGGCAGTTATAGTCGCGTTGTTGCGTATTCATCAGCCTTGTATCAGGAGCAAACTACATGCGAACACAGGCTTTTGTAACAAGACAGTAGACTTTGCTGTTATATTTGTTAGAGCTCTGCGTTCACCATAAGGCGTTGCAGGAAAATCACAGATATTTGTAGCTTTGCTGGGATAAGCGTTCGGAGGCCACAGGCCGGTGGGCAAGGCCGCGGGTCAAGCCTTATTAGAGGTAGTGTAAGAAAGCCCTCAAGGGCTAGGCATTGGGCCCAGCCTATCGGCCTCTGCCTGACGTACTATTTCTTCAAAGCCACGACCGCATTTTGAAGAATTTTTTTGAAATTGCAATGTTAAATTTTGCTTATGGGTTGCGAGTTAAATTTCCGATCATCAGAAATAACAATGAAATGGTCGACAGCTTTCCCTGCCTTAAAAACAGAATCACAAAATCTATATTACAGTATCCTCTAGAGTTGCGGCTGTTTAGTTTTCGGACTGTAAGAATTAACTGGATTGAAAAACAGGCCTTATCACCGAAGCCTTTAGTCGGACATAAACACATACACGTATACAACATAACAATGTTAAAAAACGATATGAAATGACGAAAATTAATGGTAAGCCCAAACTATGACATGGATGAAAGATTATATTTAAAATGGCCTGAAATGTCAGGATGTCACGGTTCGTTGCTGCTGCAGTTTTTCTAATACAGATAATTCCTGTCTGATAATATTTTGGACGTGTCTGATTCAAATTAGTAAGATTCACTGCGTTTATTGTGGATTCGGGGAGGTTAAAAATTATTTGAGAGAAAGATACTTCTATGTACGGAAACAATATCGCCAACTTGATAATGATCGGACGGGTACATCTGACTTACATGTCCTCTTTGACAACGTCCTGCACCATCTGACATCCTGTCCATCTGTGACCATGTCCTCTCTGTGGTGCAAAGTGTCAGAAGACAATATGCACATTCAAACAAAGCATTTAAATATAATCTGTGTAATATGATATGATGTTTTCAGTGTTTGACCGGCTGTTATCTAGGTGTGACTGTATATACAACTCACCTAGTTGATTTTCCACACGCAGTTTGGTCGCGGTCATACCAGTCAAATAGCCATGACGCTCTGTACGTTGCCGGCAGCCTTTTCGCTTTTGAAGCCATTGTTTTCTTTTCAATTTAGTCAGTAGAAACTAGCGAGGTCCATTGAAAAATTGAAAATAACTGAATATTTGAATTACAAAGAAACGGGTGAATAAAGACCTGGGGTATCTTCGGTCATAATGATGCTGAATTTGTGACGAAATTTGGATATCCCTAGAGCTTCAATGGCGTTATGGAATATTCACTCTGTCCTGGTGTGTATAATAGCGATGAAATTTTGTAACTTCAACTTAGAATTTTAACGCCTTAATTTTGCCGTTCATAATTGAAAGTATGAGGGCGCATGTTAACGACGTCTACTGACACTATTTCGGAAATATCCTCCGAATAGGATATCACTTCTGGTGGAATGAGACTTCTTTTGGAGTAATCGACAAACCTAAGAATATGTTCCATAGAATGATGAGAAAGATACTTTCTAAATTTGTTAAGACATGGTCATCATAAAAGTTACACTCAGCAATGGCGTTGTTAATAATTTGCAATTTGTGATGGTGTTTGCAAAATGTTTTGTTAGTGTTTGTAATTGTAAAATCTACATACATATAGAATGTTAAGGAATATACGACATTGTCTTAGTTTGCTTTAGATGATTTGCATTCTTGGCCTTTAATATGGAATAGTATGGTGCACTTACCGACTTGTAAAAAGTAAAGTAAATGGAGAAATAACTAAAAGAACAAACAAATAACCTGTGGACATGTCACCTGTTACTCAAAAGCATAAAATTTAGAGTTAACACAGTTGTTACAGGTATTACGTATAACAATGAATCTCACGTTTAAACATTCAAAATAATACGAGAAGTGTACACGTTTGAGGAATGTTACATTTTATTGTATTTTGTCTTCTGTCATTCCAACGTTAATATTGAGTAACAGCATTGTATCAATAAAATCCCTATTCTTAGCTTTCACAAAAAAATTACTTCATCATCGGAATAAACCTTGAATCCTTTGTCACAACAACGCATTCGGATAATAAGCACGTGTTTCCTTCTATTTGAAGTGGTCAAGAATCCTTTGCTGAGTACATGAAGGCACCTCTGTTATTTGGACAATCATTGTTTAAACCCTCTGTAAGACAACTTAACCAATTAATAAATTCTTTGAGCAATTCGATTGTTAGTTGACGAATCCAAAGATATTGATGCCAAGGTTCGACATACATTACTATAGGTATGTCTTCACACTGTGAAGTGGTCGAAGACACGTCAGGCTGAAAAGGTCTTGGTGGCGATTAAAGAACACAGGAACACCTACGATGATGTTTGGCGAAATTCGAAGTTGATTTATCGAGAATAGTCACAATAACACACCACTAGGGAAGGAAAATAGAACGATGAATAAAGACCAGGTGCAAAAAAAGAAGTAAAGATAAATCGACAGGAAAGATTGTGGGCAAACAGAAAGGAATCTTCTTTCCACCAACATTATAGATTCCATAGATCGCAAAGGTCTAACTATGGACTGTGGTCTGACATAAGTTTGGTTTTCTGCTGTGTTAAATAGGTCAGAATATGTTAGCTCCCTTTCTCACATTTTCTCACATTAAACCTTGGAAAGTTTAGAAGCCATTGACAAAATTTATCAACTGCATTGTAACCAATAAATATTTTCTGGTTTTCAACAGAAATAACACAGTTAGTATTTTCCTCCATGTGTTCTTTCTTTTCACGTTTTTAGCACACACAATGAACACCTCACAAATTTTAACATGACTGTTTGTTTGAGGGTCAACCCTTGTCTGGAAATCTAAAAATGCAAAGAGATTTCTTGGCTTACATCACACTTGACAGATACACATAAACTTGAAGATGAAGATTGTGGTTCAGATGATGAGTGAAGTTTCCTCAAACTACTGCTGTTAACAAATGCACCATAAGGACAGTGACACAGATAAAACGTTCGCAAATGTCTTTCCCAACTTTCTTTGGCAATTTCAAAAGTAAATAGAGTACTTCTTAGTATAGACAAATGCAAAGCTGTACAAATCATTGCATGGAGCCGTGCTTGTCTGTGCTTGCCTGTATTTCAAGATTGCCACCCATTCATTCTTTACAATGGAGACACATGCATTGACAGCTATGCCTGTGAGTCTCATATTCTATCCTACTTTACATTTATCACAATATCGTATGATCTATTTAACATGGCTTGCATGCTGGTCATAACACTGTCGCAAATGTCGCCCTGAGACCAGTGTAGATATTTGTCAGCTGTGGGACCTGAATAGATAATGTCATTATCAGTTTAATGTTGCAGTCAGTATGTTATCTTCGGTAATTAAGTCCTCCTGGATTTTTTTTCACTCCATCTAAACCACAGAGACCATATGTTATCATTGAATTTGTTTGCAAATTTTTCCTGAATGCTTTTGACACTGAGTAGTCGGGATTAAACCATCAGAGACTGAGGCTCTGGCGCAAGACGATTAACTCATCTTCATTATCCATTAACACAATGCACCTTAGATTTACTGAACACATCGATGTTAACCCCTTCTGACCTTTTACCACCATAAGGCATGTCAGGGTAAATTATGTTTGTGAACACTTCTCTATCAATGTCATATGATTGGCTTGATTGGATGTCTCTCTGGATTTACGCAAATGCAGCATCAATGATTAAACTTTTACTCAAACACATGGTAACTGTAACTGAGAGTGGCTGAAACAAAATCATTGCATCATTTGTGTTCACCTCCTAAGTTAAACAACGAATCGCAGTGTTAGAGGCTTTGGAAAGATAACTTAGTACTAATTATGCAAGTTTTGGATTTCTACAGGACCAAAGTGAACAATTTAATTAATACCTTACTTGAGACTTTCTTGGAGTGCTTATTGTGTTCATATGTTCTCGTCATCGTCGTCAAAGAAGACTCTATGTTTTGGAGAATAGGTGAACAGTAATGGTCCCTTTAGTACCCTTCTCAAATAATTAGCGCAAAACTAATGAGTCACTGTTTCAATTACAGTATCGGTGGGTTTTCCGGTTCACTCCTACCACACTGTCAAATTATGCTCTCCCCATTGCAGCAAGCCATACCTATGAGATTCCACTCACTTCTCGATCATTATCAAAACATTACATATACTTAAAGTCGTCAAGTTTGGTTTAGGTAATATTCTCATTGTGAGCTTTACAATTTTGATCTTCAGACGGACAGATGGATGGACAGACTGACAGTAATGACATTGGTCCCATAGTGTGTCTTTGCCACGCAGAAGCAAAAAACATAGCACCAAAAAATGTTATTATTTGATGTTTGCTTCTGTGAAGGCAGCTAGTGATTCCATACCTCAGTCAGCATGATATCCTGATCTTGCTTTTTGAAGGTACATGTAGTACCATATGCAAATTGAAGCTAATGAACACTTCAAACTAACACCTCATACTGTACACAAGTCGGTAAATTTTCGATTGGATTCGAGCTCACAAAGTACGGCACCAAGTCACCTACGGAAGACATCACAGTCAAAACTGCTCGGCCAAATCCCCACCATTAAAAAAGAGTGGTTTAATAACTGAGCTCTGTTGTTACAAAAATGTGAGGTTACCCACAATGCTGCTCGATTTGTGCATTCACACAGGCTCATTCAATTGTATTCATTTCTTAACAGTGTTAAACTTAATATTTAATTTCAAAATTACTCGTTAAGAGTATACACTACAATTACTGATTACTTTTTGAAATTCAAGTGTATATTGAATTAGAAGCCAATGCTTAGAGGTGTTAGAAATGTTACACTTTTTAAGGTAAAGTTATCAGCAACTGAGATGGTCTCATCATACCACCTGTCAGAGAAGTAAATTTCCTTTGTCATTTCTTCTGCTAACACAGGTACATCCCTTTAAGTTTCCTTGAAAAAAATTTTATGGCTGTCAAAACATCTGTCGGCAAAATTACAAAATTACCATTTCCTCTGGGATTGATCACTTCATTATTCGAAGTGGAAAGTCAGAAAGACATGACCATCAACACATTGCTGTCTGAATTATATGGACCATTCTGTTTGTGTACAGAAGAAATTTGCTTCAGTTCAGTAAGTGATCTCAGTGTGTACAGATCAAGGCAATGGGTAACGTCACTTCCTGCGCACACAGTGAGTATTATAGCGACACTTGTTGCGCAATCAGGGCGTTTGGTCAAATACTTAAGAGATGGGATCTATGGTTTAGCGCGGGTTATGCAGATCTGGAGACAAGAGAATGAATATTTTTCAACATTACAATTTTCATCTTAGCTAGACCTATGATCTGTGTGGCACTCTGAAAATATACTACTTTGTACAGCTAACTACATTACTCACAAGCAAATTTTTGTTCTACGTCCGTGTACACAAATACCAACGTTAAAGGTGTTGCTATCAGTAAAGCATAAATATGTAAAATAATCGCAATCATACCAATCCATAATCCCGATAACACTAAGTCAAAATTCGTAATACAATAGTTGTAAACATAGACACAAAACAGCACAGAAAAGACAGGAAAGCACGGTACAAACAACAAAGTCAAATTCATGAAAGAAAGATATATGGACCTCTGGCCAAAAGGCCAAGAAGTGATGTCATCCTGCCCCACACGTGGCACCCGCCATATATCAATTTGTAAGTCAAATAGGTAGTAGTCACCAACTAAGGACCAATGTCACTGCAATTGAGAGTAAAGAAATGGCTTGTGTGAGCGGACCTAGCCGAAGTGATTTCAGACTAATTTGAGTTGAAAAGAAGATATAATGAAGCAAACGTAGCCTGGTTTCTTTCTGTCGATTGTTTTTGTGCTGTTCCGTCTTCACCTTGTCTTCATTGTGATGAACTTTAATAACATGCAAATATTACAATGTATATTTTCCTTCTGTAGAAGAAGCACTCTGTAATTTTTGATGTGAAGTATAAGAGCTGCTGACTGTATGACTTGACCTTGTCCCATAACATTTATGTTGCTTGACATCCCCAGAAGGATTATAGCGTTTCTATTTCTCAGGGCACACAACCTACTTTTGAAGATTATGGTGAGTAGTTCCCCTGTCGTTTGGTTTTGACATCTTGAACCTTGAGATTGCGATCATGACAAGTGCCCTCTTGATACTCTGGTGTAATCTTTCACTTCCACGGCTGGTGGGTTGCAATTTCTGCAGAATGTTAAATTGGTTTTCTACTGCTCCCTTGACCTTGGAGCTATGCAACATCACAATCCCCTACTCAGCAATATCCATTGTACGTTCCTTTCTTCATCAGAGCGTTTTCAAGAAATTGATGGGTGTAAACTTTAACTTTTCTCTGCCATTGTGATTTAATAGACACAACTTTCCCACGCGGATATGAAGGGAAACATTTTAAAAGTTGCTGGGCTTGCTAGTCGAGAGCCATTTTCACTTGAACATGCACTGTGTGACATTGTGCGACATGTTTGCAATGAGATGAAAGCAATTTTGATTTCATGAAGTGTATTACCTTGACTTAACATCCAGCGGCGGATTTGAATGATAAACCAAAAGTGTTAAAAATGTTGAATGACAACATGGGGTATTCATGAGAATTCATCCATAATTAATTCATTCCTTTCTGGATAATTATCAAGCCCTCAACGCCCTCAAGTGTCTCAAGTTTCTCAAACATGGCTATACATCACTGTCACGTCTGCTGAGGGGATCTCGGTAAACTGTACTGTAATTTGCTTTAACATCATTTGAAAAAGATAAGAGATCATGCGATGGGGTAGCCAGTCTGTCTATGTGATTTTAAACATATAATTTCTGAATGTTTGACTTTCAATTTTATTCTATCGACGGGCCAATACTATACTGTTATGACAAAAGTTTAATTTGAAATTTATCATAATCCCACCACTCTATTAATGATTGGAATTCTAATTTTTTCACTGCCCAATCCCGCCAAAAATCAGTGATAAGGCTTTTATAAGCATCACCATCTAATAAAGAAGTATTCAGTGCACAACAAGAACTTTTGTGTTTTGTTTCTTATTGGGTAAAGCGAAGGTTAAAGGTACACGGTCACCGTAAATTTGCATATTCCATATATGGTAAAGACTTGGGCGGGGCTTAGCGTACGTGCCGTCGACTGATTGTTGTCAAGGACGCCATTTTCTTCTCCGCGAAGTCTAAATTTTTTTGTCGATGCAATTAAATGGACCATGGACGTAACCAGCAACAGTTGGCTATAGCCCTACTTAGTGCAATTAGAGCCTGTACGATCGAAGTAATGAAGGGGTAACGGGGTGTGACCCAACTGTCGCAGAAACCCAGTCTACTTGTAGCTGCAAGGGAGCTGTCGGTCCTCCATATTTGATACGTCAAAGGTCATGCAGACGACTCTGCTAAGTATGCCATGGCTTGTCGTGTGGGGCGCCCTTTTTAAAAAGCGGCCACCCGCGTAAAATCTGTGATTGGCTGTTAAAAAACAGGTGACCGAATAACTTTAACAACGCCATGGTCTGAAAAAGTAACAGGGTTAATCGCTACAGACTGAATCCTGTAAGAGACGTGTTTACTTATATGAAAACAATGTATTCGCGCATGCGCGTTGTGTTCATGCCAGGGGCAATTACGGTTATTAGGGTGAAGATGTCTCCATGTATCAATTAATTTGAACCATTTCAATAATTTCAGAAGAAAGTTTGATGATTGGCTATGTGGTTCTCGGCCACTGTGTCTATCATCGCGGGAGTTAACGGTACAGTTAAAATCACCGTCAAGGATGACGGGATCGAATGACTTGATGAATGTCGTTTAAGTTGTTGGAAAACAACAAGACGGGATTGACCATCATTAGGAGCATAAATATTAATAAAGTAATACCCGTAATTATTGAGTTTAGCGTGAACATGAAAAGACTACCTGGGATAATATCTTTTCTTTGCAAAACATCAACCGTTGCATTGGGATTAAACAAAATCGTCACACCACTACACTGTGTCAAGTGCGAGAGTTCAGTATGACCTGTATGGCTCTTCTCTCGACACAGTATGCCTTTCTTGCAGAAACATACAGTTGCAATCAGATTGGGTTTTTAAAGTCTCGAGAATGGTGTAACGTTTCAGATTATCTCTGCAACCCTGATGTTGCTTATTACAATTGGCAACCGAGTCAAAACAAGGATCAAAGAGGTAAACAGTGTGAAAGATAACCCCATCGTGAAAGAGGAAGAGAAAAAACAGACAAATTACAGAGAGGTGTGTAGACCTCTCCTTTTCATGTCTTTCCATAATTTCTCCATCGACTTACAAATTCTTTTCTTCAATTGCTTATCAGTTGAAGGCGCCTTTAATGCGATCAATAGCGCCTGAAGCAGATTATCAAAATCGGGGCAAAAATCATCATCTCTTATAAGTTTTTTTTCTTTAACTTTTTTTATATTTTCATAGTAAATGAGAAGCTTTTCTTGGGAGGGCACCGTGTCACATTGTGACAAGTGTTGTTCCACAGAGCTTGTTTCATGATCGCTGTCACCAGACTCACTTTCATCATAGCTACACTGTACTAAGAACTTGAAAACGACCAGAATTTGGTACAATATTGGCATTTGCTGTAACATTTCCATCAGCTTCATCATTTGTATCGCTGTCAACAACATTTCCAGCACCTGTTTGAATTATGTTGTCTTCTGTAACAGATTGGTTGATTTTTGTTGGACTTTCAGGATTTTCATCTTCTGTGTGATAACGCCTGAAATTTACTTTGGATATGCAAGGTTTCATCTTCACTTTCATCATCAACGTAGCCGTGGTCTCTTGTTCGTTTGACTTGCTCCACTGTTTGTGAGACCATCACAACATCACCTGTTTCTAGAGTTGCAGTTGCTAACAACGCAGCTGTTTCATCATCATTTAATTCGATGTCTGAATCATTATCATTCGTCGGGTATTGAAACGTTCCTGGTGTGGAAAGCCAGATGGTGAAGGCGACCCTTCATTTTCACGTCCGCTTCTCTCTATTCCCTTGTACAGCGTTATCTGACGATTCAGGCTTTCCAGAAGTACGGTTTTGAGGACAATTCTTGCGGATGTGCCCTTTACCGTGACAAAGAAAGCGTCTAAGAGCATTAGTTGAAAAATATAAACAGGATAGTATTCCCTTCATAGTGATAAAAAGGACACCATTGACGTTTCACAGTACTGAGATTTCCAATAATGCACCATGATTCGTACCAACGTAGATTCCCCTGTGAAATCTACCATGTCTCCCATGTGTAGACAAATTCCTGGACTAGTTGTAAACATTCTGAAAACGTACTTTTAAGGACACTTTTTTCTCAATTCCCATTTTAAAGGATTAAGAAAATTGTTCTTGATTGAGAGAGGAGATAGCATTTTTGTAAAATTTTCCGCTGATTGTGTCCTCAGCCATACAGAATAAAGTGATGGAAAGTAGGGAGACTAGTTGCACCTGTTTTATGAAGCAAAAGCATATTGATTTTTTTGCAAATAGACAAGACAAAAGAAATTTACATGTTAACTTTTTCAGAGAATGACCTCTTCAGTTGGTCATTACTTGCTTCCCAAAACTGTGACATTTGAAGTACCTGCAGAATGTGACTTTTATGATTAATTGACGGTTTCTTTGAAATTTATACAACAATATTTCAACGTACTTTTAATAAATATAATTAATCAATTATCATGAGACTTCACATTATTGCTTTGATGCACAACTGAAAAAGTTATAAGAAAACTAACGTCGCTGGTACAAATCAAACAGCATTGTGGGTAATTTATTGTACTGTGCGTTCTGAACGCTGGGTTAAAACAAACGACAGGATTTAACATGTTTGAGATCAGGCCTTCGACAAAATATTGCCGAGTGCTTGGCCGTACCGCATTACTAATAATTCTCTGACAATGTATGAATTGGGAATGAAAGGGGTGACGTTTGAAATAATTACTTTCGTAGCGGGTTGAATCATCAGAGATGGTTGAACAAACAACCCTCCGATATGCAAGCCTTCAGTTAGCCTGTGTAACCTGTTGAGTCTTTTTGAGAAAAACAACAACAGCTTTCTTCATCTTTGATGCAGCTAGAATATCACGAGCATCGATAATATTGGCAAGACTCTCAACATAGTCATCAAGTGTTTTCCCTTCTACAATATTGAATTTAACGCTGTGTTTCAATGACAGTTTCGAAAACACCTGATCAAAATCGTCATCGTCCACCGAATCGGACGTGGCGGCAGCCTTATTGGTATGGCTTACCCGCCCTGTATACCACTCAGAGAAATCGACCACAAGTGACTTACCGAGACATCAAAAATAGCCAAAGAAACAGGAAACACGAAATATAAACAAAAACCAACCTTACAAAGCCGATATTTAAGATGGAGAAAGTCCTAATAACGGAGCTCTCTTTCAGACATGTTAACAGAGAGAGAAGAGAGAGGCGAGAGAGAAGAGAGAGAGAGGAGAGGGAGATGGAGAGAGAGAGAGGAGAGAGAGAGAGGGGGGGGATTAAACGATTAAATATAGAAATTCTTCTTTTGATAGGCCACGGGCAATTAATATATTATGTATCTCAAAACTTAACATCTTTTACCACGATGCATAAGTAATCTTTCACTTACTCTCTAGCCACAAGTAATATTACATCGAAGTTGTGCGCTATAATAATCCACCAAAGAAACATAAATTTACGACTATTTATTCGAAAAGAACAGTTTATTAATACTGAGCTTGGTAACTTTAATAAATATTAAGAATGTAATTTCAGAATAGAATGATTTATGGTTTCGAGAGCTTTAGAGTAACCATAACATTGCAGCTCTTTTCATCGGGTTGGGGGGGGGGGCTCAGCGGGCGAGTGGGAAATCGAAGTTACCTTCGTTTGGCCCTATGTGATGCAATTCAACATATAGTGAGAATGATAAGGATTTGGTCAGCAGAAAGTTAAGAAGTACTAAATGATTTTATTTACTTTAGGGCATGCTATCTTACACTCACGGAATAGAGACTTTGTGAGACTGTTAACGTAAGGTCCATGATTATGGCCGATTTGCTTTTCCACGTATAAGCTTAGACAGTCGTCAAAATGAATACAAAAGTTGAGATATTGCTTTGAACTACGTAGATACCATATTCAGTATCAAAGGATTTTGTCATGAAAGTGACATGATTGACTGCTATTCAATTACAGCCACCTTCAGAAATGCTGTTCTGTTACATTGTAAAAGAGTACAGTAAGACCGTCGCTATGCTGGCTTCACTAAATGTAAAACAAACGTAAGCGTTTTTCTTAACTTTGACACTATGGTACTGCGTAAAAACTGTGGAGATGTTCATTTAAAGGGATATAGTCGTCGGAACTGCGCCTGTGCGAGTTTCTTGTTTACAAACAATGTATTTCGTAAACGATATCAAGATGCACCTCATCATCATAGCTGCAACATTTAAATTATACGATGATAGATTATGACAGACATGTTTTAACTGTCATCAATCACCATTGTGCCTTGGATACATTGTTGCCATGGGTCGTATGGGTCCCATACGACCTTTGAGCGCAGTTCCGACGACTATATCCTTTGTAACCACAGCAAAGCTTTGTCGATATCAAAAGAGATGTAAGAACAAAACTGATCCAGATTTTGATCCGGGAACGAGCCCGATTAAGGGAACAAGCATTATTAACGGCAAGAGGAAGATCAAATTCTTACAGCAGCAATTCTCGTCCAGAGACATATTCTCGAAGGCAACAGATCCACCCTTGTAAGATTTGTCTTGTAGATTTTTTCGAAGCCCATTTTGATGAAGATATTTTCATGGGGTGCATACATATTTCCTTAGATCGAGGGTCCCTAGTTATATCGTTGTCAGATCATTTCTTTCTCTAAAAAGAAAGCAAGAAAGGATGCCGTGCATGCTATAACAATAACATAAGATACAGGTCTAGAGAAAGACAAGACATGATAGTGGGTATAGAATCACTCCATCAGTTGCAAGAGAACTTCTTGATTCAAAATTAAAACAAAACTTTTCCATTTTAAAGAAGCTGAAAAAAGTCCAGTGGAGCGGGTAGGGAAAATGCCACGTACCTCACCAGTCTTCCAGGCCCCACCCTCATATAAAATGGTCCACCCCTATTATATCTGTCTTAAATTCTTGGTGCTGCGGACCATTTAAATTAACATTTACATTTCGGATTGGGAAATATTAGAGACTGATGAGATGATATTATTTTTTGTCAATCTGCTCCTTTGAGCATCGAATATTTTCTATTTTGTGAACTCTAGCAACTTTTTTCGTTCTGCCTCTAGAAAAAATGTTCTAAATGACCAAAATCCAAAATACGCAGTATACGATCCATGTGTCGTCGGATGTCAGATATTAAGTTGGCATTGAAACGCGTTCATATTCGTAGTAGTCAATGAAGTTAAAGGTATACAGTCACCTGTAATCTAAATATGCCCATATATGGTCAAAGGGGTGTTCCTTGGTATTCAAAATGCTCATGTGGGGGCGCTGTTTTTAAAAAGCGTCCATCCGCTTAAAATCTGTGATTGGTTAGATTTTCTCTTTCCATGGTAACTGTGGCAAAATTGGAACAGGTGACAGTATACCTTTAAAGAAACAAACGTTTACTTGAAATGTTATATATACATGTATTATTCAGTTCATTTTAAATTTTACTGACGTTGGGTTGTTGAAGTTACTAAGTTTAAATTTAATATTTATATAATAACATATTTTCCTCTGTTTCCGTGCTTTCTAGAGATACCAAACTAACTTTTTATTTGTTATAATTTTCAACAGAGAACAAACTTTAATTAATTTTAATTTAATCTTTGTTTATGTTTATATCAACATGGCAACTGTTTCTTGTTCTAATGCTTTTTATTGCCTTTGCAAATATCCCTCGTTTTACTTGTCGATGGGACCGGTTCATTGGCTTGTTGATAGCAAGTCTCGGTGAAAAGGACCAAACTTAAGTTGTCAACAAAAACGGTAGGTGATATATAAATATAACCTGTAAAAGGCCATGTTGACAAATTAAATTAACTTGGCATTTTGACAGGCTTTAGTGAGAGGGAGAGTAGAAATTAGCAGGGGACCAGGACAACAATTGAAACAATCAACTTGGCAGTAGTGACATTTGACTCGGGAAAGAACGACAAAGGCGACAGTATTCATAAACCAAATGATTTGGAGACAGTTTTTATTTACACAATCTACAGACATGAGTGTATTATATAGGAGATAACAAAGTAATCATAGCTGTGTTCATGTTTCATTATTTTACAGAATTCCTAAAGAAGCTAACATAAAAGTCAGAACTCTTGGTTTTTTCTGGATAAAGTTGTCACTAAAAATCATTGCGACCACCACCCAACCGTTGAAAGATTATGTCTATTGGCAAACATTGTGTTGAAATTGTAGCAGGTCGGCCGCTTGGTTCTCCAGATGGTCTTAGCCGAGAGCAGGAGGCAATGGAAACTCCATTGCCTGACACCAATCGGTTGGCCATAAGCCGGAATTGGTCGGAGCGCCCGCAGCGGGAAGGCTGCTCGGGTCATCGATGAATGCGCTGCCTTTAGCCTTGCCTCGCTCAGTGTTCAACGTCATTTGCATTAACAAAACGTTGATAATACTTGTAGAGGATATGTCGTTCATCTCCGTTTCGTCAACTGAAAAAAAAAATCGATCACGGACAGTTAAAGAGAAGAAATGTGACTTCAGGGAGCGTTCAGTTATTATGGCCGGTGTGGGCCAGCTAATTTATCTCGTGCCTATGTCAAAATCAGTAAACCCCTTACCAAATCAAAAGAAATCAATGACACCCCTTTACAGATTACAAAACTTCAATGGCTCGAACCATGTTTTTCGAGCGTACAGTTTCATGAATGTGTACATATTTTTGTCCTTTACATCATTTAGAGATAGGTTGTAATGAGTGGTTTTTAACATTGTACAACAGGGTTGTACATGCATTTAAAAACTGGCCGCTACAGGTACATATATACACTTTTGGGCGACAATAAATCAGTGGAAAAGTGCTTATTGCCGAGACCCTGCTTGTCTTCCAGATCTGCTAGATACAGTGAACTGTGTCTCGCTCGGCTCATAGACCTTAGGGACTGGTCAGTTCTTCGGCTGGGGGGGGGGGGGCCGGTGGATTATTTTTTGCCGACGTCAAAAAGTGGCTGACCCCCCCCCTATTCCAAATTTTGAAAACAGGGTGACCCCCCTATTCCAAATTCGAAAACAGGGTGACCCCCCCCGCACGCGACAACTGTAATATGTTATAATATAATACTGTAATTAATAATATATATATATATATATATATATATATATATATATATATATATATATATATATATATATATATATCGGTATATATATATATATATATATATATATATATATATATATATGTTATATTTTACATACATTTATATTTTAAGTCATTCTGTGTTTTAATGAAATTGTTAGCATGTCAGTTGTAAGATGGAATTGCAAAGTGTCAATCTTAAAGTTTGAATACAGTACATTTTGAATGAGCTGTGAATGTATTTCACACTTTCTATGCTTAACCAGATGTCCTGAACTGTAGTACAGAATGGATGTCAATCATTAATATCAAACAGGAAAAAGCAGTAAATCAAAAATTTTGATGGGTGTTAAGACTTGCCAGCCATCCAATTAAATCTCCTGAGGAACAATAGAGAGGCATTTTAGCCAAATCTGATGTGTGCAGAGTCTGAGATGACCTTTTCTTGTAACATTGATATTTGTGCATGTTGCTTTCTCATACTGAATTCTCATAGAGAGAACAGAAAAGTATCAGGAATTTGTCATGCTTTTCATATGAAATGCAAATTTCATAATAGTACACTTTCACTTAGCAAACATCAAGATATCTCTGGCATATATCTCTGATTTATTAAAGTATGGCGCCCGAAGGGCGCGGAGAAAAATATGAAACATCCTGATATCTCTGATATATATGTCTTGTATATTAAAGTAATGTAC
The DNA here is from genome assembly GCF_041260155.1 of Ptychodera flava. Classification (NCBI taxonomy): domain Eukaryota; kingdom Metazoa; phylum Hemichordata; class Enteropneusta; family Ptychoderidae; genus Ptychodera; species Ptychodera flava. Next base: position 36,549,053 of record NC_091946.1, on the reverse strand, counting down.
AGGAAGGGTGTGCTGAAAAATGTCTGATATATTAAAGTAATGCGCTTGAAGAGCACGCTGAAAAATATTGAACATACATATATCTCTGATATATGTATGCCTGATATGTTAAAGTTGGGCGTGCTGAAAAATATGTCTGATTATTAAAGTTACGCGCCCGAAGGGCGCGCCGAAAAATGCAACTGGATGAAATTTGTGGCTGACACGATGCATTTTAGGCAATGATGAGCCTGTGTCAAAATTCAAAAACACACTGACCCCCCCTATTGGGCATTTCAAAAACATGGTGACCCCCCTATCACCAAAGTCAAAAACAGGGTGACCCCCCCCCCATGAATCCACCGGCCCCCCCCCAGGCCGAGAAACTGACCAGTCCCTAAAACGGTTTTAAAGCCGATGCTCGGCAGAAGTTCAATTGTTATTGATAATGTATTTACATCATCAATCATCATCATCATCATCATCATCATCATCATCATCATCATCATCATCACCAGGGTGTACCTCTGGCTCTGACATGTTACTACCATTGCTTTGTAAAGTTTCCAAATAATTTAAAATATTTGTCTCTGTTTTCCTGCTTTTCTGTCCTTTCCCTCGTACATCACATGTCATTGCTGACATTTAGTCCACCTCCTTCCTGTCAGCAGATTTCAACCATGATCACTCAATTCTACACTGAAGCTCCATTTACTAGGAGTCACATTCATGCAAAACTTTGCATCTATACATAAATGCATTTTCTCGTAGAAAAGCTGCATTTTGAAATGTCTACCAGAAATATAAAAATGTCAGGCCATGTAAGGGTCACGGAAATGGCCCAGGATACAGACTTAGATATAACGGGCGATGCGCTGACCATTAACGTTCGTTTATTTGTGGGCAAGGGCGAGAGGAAAGCCAAAATTAACGGGCGAGTGTTACCGAGCCGTTAATTTGGCTTTCCTCGAGCCCGCGCCCACAAATAAACGTTAATGGTCAGAGCGGGTGTTTATTTCCATTATATTTCAGCGACCCAAGAAAACCGTCAAAATTTCCGAAAATTTCAGGACGACGAACGACAACTGGCCCCAGAAACCATGGAGGTAGGCAGAGACTGAGCAATACGCGACGCACTGTCACGCGCGCTGTAAGAATTGGCAAATCCAGGGATGTTTTCAGAAAAAAAGTATCTCAACTTGACCTTCAAGTGCTCCATTTTATTTTGTGATTGATTATGATTTACGTTTCAGCTGTAAAGTTACCATAATTTGAGTTGTTAATCTTATCATTTATATTCACGGGCATGTAAACAAACCGTTACTGTGTATTCGTGGTCAGTCACGTGGTTCAGCTCGACCAATCAAAATGCGACGGGCAGGGCATGGTAATATATTAAAGGATAATACAGAACACCTGATATATTTCTCACTCGTCATTATAACGTTATTCACAAAATACCTGGATTTATGTCCAAGAACATCGTTCAGAAGAGGTATTGACTGAGATGCTATGCTTTTCGGAAAAAGCAAATTTTTTCACAGGTTTTGAACTGACCATTATTTACTATACGTGACGTACGATCGTTAGAAGTACATTTTTGACAAAAAACACCAAAATGTATTGCACTTCACATCCTCTCATCCCGAAACTGACTGTACGACGAAACTACATCGGTTACAGACACACGTGTGTAACATTAATAATACTTGCAGACATAAAAAAAATCAACGTCAGGGATATTATTTATACATTTATACTCCTCCGTTAATGTATCTTAAGATAAATTTTGTGCATCTACCTCTTGTTAGATACCGACAGTACAGAAACCCAACCGCTCAAAGCGATTTTTAAACAATGCCATATATTCATTTTATACATAGAATTCACAAGTAAATTACCTTATATTAACTAAACGCTGCCTAGAACCTGTCGTTTCCAGTCTGCTCGCACAATTTTAATAATTATAGAATTGCAAAGGCTAGGTGTTATTGAACTTGATAATGCTTGTAATCAAATTTTCGAGACATGACTCCAAGGAACGAAAACGAGCGAAGAATCCTCTCTATTGCCATGAATAATAGAGTACACTGAAACGTGACTTTTAACTTCGGTGAATCTTTTTTAAATGAGATATTTTAAAATCAAGTGACCCCTTCCCCCTCTGTAATGTGCGAAAAACAGCATTGCCCTTATATGTGTGTCAAATTTAACATGATCATGGGGGTTTACTATGTGCTGTGACTTAACGCTCCATTTGGGGAGAAAGGATCAAAAAAAATTGTGACCGAACAGAACATGGATAAAAAGAAAGATACAAAGGTAGGACGTTTAATGAAAAGAAAAAGAAGATTTGTAAATTGAAGTCTTGGTAACTTTATTTTTCATGTATTTTCTACAAACTAAATGAGAATGTTATTGTAGTGTTTGAATGAATGTATGTATGTATGTATGTATGTATGTATGTATGTATGTATGTATGTATGTATGTATGTATGTATGATGTATGTATGTATGTAGTATGTATGCATGCATGTGCGTTATGTATGTATGTATGTATGTATGTATGTATGATGTATGTATGTATGTATGTATGTATGTACTGTATGTATGTATGTATGTATGTATGTATGTATGCATGCATGTGCGTATGTATGTATGTATGTATGTATGTATGTATGTATGTATGTATGTATGTATGTATGTATGTATGTATGTATGTATCTATCTATCTATCTATCTATCTATCTATCTATCTATCTATCTATCTATCTATCTATGTACAGATACCTATCATCAGTTTAAGACTGAACACCAGCATACTTACTCGCTAAGTCGAACAACAACGTCTGCGGTAAGGACACTGGTGGGGGTGGTTGTGGGCCCAAACCTGGCAAAATGATGTCATAGAAGTTCATTACAGGAGAGGACACGCCAGTCGGTATAGCGTAATGACCATCTGTCGAGAAACGAAGGCAAAAACAAACATGTTGGTTTTTCCTTGAACGCTACATAACATACATGCAGTAAAGAATAGAAGTGAAGTCTTAGCACTAAAGATTCAAAAGATTCATTTGAATTTACAAACTTTTATTGAACAGTTCGAAGCTAAGAAACATGGTTGATTTGTTACAAAGAATGTGTCAATATTGAATGTCACAGTATATTTTGATATGAAAGAAGTGTGTGTTAAAAACGGGGTCGAGCTGCTGGAGTGTCAGCAATTGTGTTGCAATGAAAAGAGGGATTATAATTATATTTTACAAAGTTGTGGTGTAAAAACTGGAAAAAGCGTATTTTTCATTGAATAATCATATTTTTTATATTATTTTTTTTATAATATTTTATTGTGTGTATATTCCATCTGAAAATTTCTGTGTACATGCTAAACATGAATATTTTGATATAACTGAGAGTGAGATATCGAGATATTAATGTGCACTATTTTTTGGCTAGTTTTTGTCACCATAATTTAGACAGCCACAGTCTTGCAAATGCCTTCGACTCGCTGGGGTGAAATCATACTCTAAATTATATTGGAGAATCAGAAAAAAGTTTCCAACTGAATATTTGGATAGTTGGAAGAAGAATTTATATGATGATTCAAGAAACATGGTTGTGGTATAACAACTTGCGTCGTGATAGAAACTTCAAATTTCACTTCGGATGCATATCAAAGTCAAGACTGAGTGGTTATGATCTCGGGACTGAATTAGGTCGGAGTAAATCTAGATTACCTTTGGATGAAAGAATTGGAAATGAAATAGATGAGTTACGTTTGTTATTTTCTGTGGGTAACACATTGTTGAAAGAACTGTACGACTTCAAAGAAGTGACTTTGGTCTGTCATTTCAGAAGAAGAAGAGAAAAAGGTAATGGATTTGTAGTACTCTGAAACTTGCTTTCTTCTTGACGAATACAAGTTTATGTTGAATCCTTAGTACATAATTGCATTGCGTCATGTCCAGTGTGTCTTGTGTCACGTTTTCGACAAGGTGAGGAGAGGATTTTAGGTACCGTACTGGTATTTCCCTGGCGGGAAACATTCAAACAAAATTGTCCCTTGGTAATTGCAGACGACATCACGATGTATAATGGCAACCAGAATGAGTTTTGAGGGTAGGTTTTACAGCTCCATGTAAGTATGGTTTTGTGACAGTGAAGATAATTCTTCAATGCAAACTAGCAGTATATTAAAAAGGGTAGCAGATATTAGCAACAAACTAGCAGTATATTAAAAAGGGTAGATCATTTTCTACCTGAAAATGAAAATATGACAATAAAGCATGCTCTGAACAAAATGTGAGAACAGTTTAAATCGAGCTTACTTGTTTCAGAGTCGATACGCAAAGGGTACCAGTAGGACGGTTCCCCATCGATCAACTTGAGGTCCCCTTCTCTGTAACGTAAAGTAATATAGAGTGTTTATTTGGAAGATCATGTTAAAAGGTAGATAACATGCAATAGGAAAGCCAAAATCTCGTACGTTAAATATAGGCCTTGTCAAGGCTAGAGTAAACTTTACTAGTTGACTGATTTCAAGTGATTTGTTTAACTTAGCCCTGCGTACAGGTCTGTGTGTTCCCGGCGTTATACGGCCTCCACACAGAACACAGACCTGTACGCAGGGCTATGTTTAACTATACAAGGCTAAAACGGGCACACACGACATCACGAAAGTTTTCTGCAAAATCTTGGAGATGATCTATCAAAACAATTAGGTAAACTAGGTTTGCGAGTTCATGTCTAGTGCTCAGAAAAATCGTCGATTGCTCCATTTTTGATATGAATAGATGGGTAAAAATTTGCCGCGAGGGGGTAACAATTTAAATGTGACGTCACATTACATCGATCGAGTTGCGACCTGTCCACAGTACCTGTAAGCGGCCTTTGAATCACGAATGTCATCCAAGGCCAGGACGACACTGCTTCTCGCCGATGCAGTTCCGTTAATCACCATGGCCGACTGGTCCAACCCATCAATATCGCCACCTTAATGAAATAAGATGGATCGAGACAAAATCCTTACAAGTAACGATTTCGCACACAATAATTTCATATTATTCCCTGATATTTTTCTTCGTTCAGCGAAGCGAAAATACGAGTGACATACTGATCATTTCGACTAGTGGTGACGTGGTCATTACGTCACGAGTACTGTCCGAGCTGAACGAAGAAAACTATTAGAAAATAAAATACTTATTACACGCACAAGCATCGAAATCGTTATTTTTGTGCAAAAGTAAGACACTTTCTGTTATGATTCTACGTTTAAACTTTTGAACTACTCTAGGAATAATATCAATACACTGTAGGCGAGTTGTCAATTATTTTTAGTCGTCGTCTACCCCGATTTTACAGATAGAATAAGCCTAGAGATTTACTTAAGTCACGTTATTGAACAAAAATCGACGGAGTCTCCGCCCGGCCTCACTCGATCCTGGTTTCCATGCTGGCGGAACCCACGGTAATGAGACCAGCTTTGAGTTGGTACAGTAAACCCTGGCTCTAACGACCATATTTGGGGACAGAGAAAACGTTCGTTAAACTGAGGCGTTCGTTCAAATGAGGTAATTCAACTCAAGACTAGCCTTCTCGGGGGACACATCACGTACGTTATAACCGACAATTCGTACTACTGGTGGTCGTCAGGGCGAGGAATTACTGTACTCTCCGAAGATTATTCATGTTATTTCTTTAGAATATACTCGTGTGTTTCATTTTTATTATTATTATTGTCAGTCTATGAAAATATTGATTTGACAACAAGACTTTTAGAGACTCAGCTTGCAACCTAATTCCCTTTAGTGTGATGGAAACTACCTCTACGGTATGAAAGCACTCTCGTGTGAAAACATAAGGACTCAAAATTAGCCAAGTTGATGTATTTTGTGAAACTGCAATAATTATGAGTGTTTTATGTCACAAATTTCGATCGTGGGAGAAATACCGGCCGATATATTGTTTGTGCATGCTGAAGATCGACGCAAAAAAGTTCCGACGCACCAAAATTGATGACATAGACGCAGGCTGTCGTGACGTATGACCAGAGGATAAATCCAGTATTTTTGTCAGGACCTGACAAACTTGACTCGTGCACTGGATAATCACACATTAAATCCAAACAAGCTTATAAATTGAAGTTCAAAGCTCTAGCGATTACAATTTGGTCACATGAAATAAATGCGCATCAAGGCATTTGTAACAATAGAACCTCATTTTTTTTCTCTTTGGCAAGTTGCTGCCATTTATAATGTTCCATTCCTGTCCCCGTGACACAAAATCAAATCTGTCGCAGACTTTTCAATCTGCGTCTGCCACTGCTGGCAGGCGCGATATATCAACGGAAGTTCTCTCCCTAAGTCCCCGAATTTGTGATATTTGCATGTAACTTAGCTGTCACCTTACCGATGTTAGCTCCTCCCGCAATGCTGCAAAGAGTTGGAACCCAGTCAACAGCATGGATCAACCTAAGATAAGGAAAATATGATCAGTAATTTGGCTGGTCTGACTATGCGATCTTAAATCGACGCAAGCGGTTTATCACAGGCGTGTTTGCCTCAGTAGTTGAATCGAATACTAAAGTATTTTATCGTTTTGTAAATTTATAAGTATTCTGCGGGATTATATTCGTTCTTTCATTGTCTTTGGATGCATCTTATCCCTGCGTGCATACATGCATATTGCCCAAATACCAGGTCTAATATCTTACCCGTCCTGCGTGCCATTCACGTTCAGCATATTGCCCCAAACGAAAGTTGGTACTCTCATGCCGCCTTCGTAACATGTACCCTTGTTGCCACGCAACGGAAAGTTGTTTCCGCCTTGCGATGCATCACCGCCATTCTGAAAGAGAACAGTTGCATTTTAGCCTACAGTTTACATTCCATGCCTGTAGATATTGTGTATAGATTACCTAGATATATAAATTTTCTTTTATGCATTATCGCAACCTTGACTCCTCTGCATACAGAACGTTGTTTCAAAGAGGTGCCTACTATCATAGACAGTAAAAAGGTTTTTTCCTGTCTGTGCTCTCAATAGTGGTATTTTTGGAAAGAGAGGGCTCTCGCTTGAGGGCGCTTTGTGCATCGGTTGACAAGGAGCGCCTTCGAGCGGTAGACCTTAGCGATTTCCAAAACACGGTCGTACACGGTTTCTTTCTTCATCAAGGCAATCTGAAATCTATGGAAATCAGAGTACTTTACTCACAGAACTAGTGAAGAGTATCAGTGTGTTGTCCAACATCCTCTTTCGCTTGAGGGCGCGAACAATCCTACGAACAGAGCTATCCATCATGGAGGACAATGCTGAAAGGACAAGACGAGTCGCAGGGTCAAGTTTTGAGGAAAGAAAACTGCCGTAGTAGTACAGGGATACACAGATAAATATTTATTCAGCGGGATTGTTTTGTTGGAGTTTCACGGGACGTACATGTCAAAATGTGAGTCGGATTGAGCAACCGAGAGAGGAGAAAAGATGTAGAGAAACGGCCATCTGTCTTGCACTGGCAGCTGCATCGAATTCCTTCCGCTGATTTCGTTTGTCTCTCTACCATCCTTGTCATCGGGAATAGAGTAAACCTGGTGTTTCTTGTTGTTGTTTATGTTGAATTTTGGTAAATATAATTGGCCTGTAAAGAATTACTTGGCCAGCTACGGTGTCGAAGTCGTTAAGCTTTAATACGTGTGATCGGACTCTATTTAATCGTGGAGTGTCGAAGAGCTCACGCACGTGACCGGGAGATTCAAATTGGATTGATTTATCATGGTATATTGTCAAATCGCCGTATTTCCACTCATTTGTTAGAAAGCCCAAATTAGATAATGTTAGGTCTCATCATAGCACATTAAATCGATCGCTTGTCGATGGGATTATTTGTCAGTGCCTTGAAAATTTGAAAAGTGGGCACTTCCCATGGAAGCTTTCATTCCGTGTGTGTACATAGCAAGAATGGACATCAGTGCAGTACTCAATCTTCCAGGCACGTCAAGGCCTTAGAAGCTCTACAATTATCATTTCCTTTTATAGTTATTTGGAAGGTTCACAGGTAGAAATGAATAAAAAAAAAGAAAATACTTTCATTCTTTAATTGTATCACCCAATAACAACTTAACAACAAAAACAACAACACAAATCGCCCAGACTCCTCTATTCGCAATGTCCTCCCGATTTTCATTGCCTCCCATTGCCTGTTACCCCAGAATACTCTCACACGTACACGGACGTGTGCGCGTATACCAAAGACTCACAAGCACGCACTCATTTGCACATACATGCACATACACTGAGTAGTCTTACCGAGGAATGCTTGACGATTTGGGTTGACCACACTGTTAAATCTTTCAAGCACATTTTCTGGGACCTGTTGTGAATGTAAAGGTTCAATATGCTGCATGAAAACAAATTGAAGCTTACTTCGAGTACTTGTCATACCAACGCCAACATGATATAAAGAGCAGTACACAGCGACACTTCACAGAGTATTATATAAAGTGAATGTAATTTGACGTTATACAGCAGTGATAATCCAAAATCTTTTTGTAGATAGTAAACCAATTCTCACTGACAATACACTTTCTTTTAGGATACCATTGCTACAGGTAAACGTTTGGGAAAACACTCAAAAACGTTTGGAACATGGTAAAACTGAGTACGACACCGCAGAACAGACGGTATTAGTACTAGACAGCATAGAATACAAAAGAGACGGTAAAAATCTGCATAACACCAACCATCAAACTTTAGAGAACTCAACTCAGCGACCAACCGAAAACTTCACAACACGACAGGATTTTACACAAAATGTGACAACACAACAAAGCATTTTCATTCTAAGAATAGTGACTTCTCACCTGATCAGGAGAACCAGACAACTGAAATGAATGGTACAAAAACAGTGGATTCTTGGAAGGTCTTCGGTGTCTTTTGATGATCCTGACAGAACGTCTTGTCAGTTTTTCCTGAGCAAAGTGAAAGTTATCGGCAAGTAGGTAAGACCAAAATTGAGGTGAAAAGGCGCAATATGTCTCGTGGATAGACTAAAGAGCAATTATAGGATAAAATATATCCTTTATGCTAAACATTAAGGAGCTCATTGTGTGTTTTTTTCATGAAGATCAACTATATTAGTGACCCAAACGTAAACTGATAGTATGATAACACAGACTTTGGCGGTCATTTTGAATTTCAAGCACGGGGAAATCTCAGGCAATTTACTCAGCCAAGTAAATTAATTTAGTGGGCCTTCAGTCTTATCCTTGGTTCTGAAGGAAGTACATTTACCTAAAATGTTCGTCAGGTAAAGTTTATTACTATAAATCTTCGATCGCTATAGCTGTTGATTTGCCGCAACTTTTTGTTCTATTTGTGAAACAGTTTCTGGTTAATAACCAGATACTGTTTCATAATATGGTTCTTAAAGTGTGTTGGAGTGCCTCGTATTCGGTTTGTCATCACAGACTGTATGTAAAGTTGTACTTGAGTTACTTGAGTTCGTTTATCAACAACAACAATCCATATTGGTACACTTCATACCAGTACACTGCGTTTGTGTGACTGAAAGACCAATACTTTGCATTTCATAACACCTTAGGAGGAGGAGGAGGAGGAGGGGGAGGTCATTGTTGATGAAAGAAATGATCTCTTTTTCAAGAACAGAACTAATAAACATTTCATTATAATTTACAGCCATTGTCACTGTAAGCTCCAAATCTTACATGCATGTCGTTATGTGTTAAATCGTGTTCAGGAATGGACAGAGATTTCATTTATGTGGTCAAGTATGTCATATAAGTAGAGGAAGATGTCAATAATCTAGGCGACATAGGCCCTCACAATATTGAGATTTGGTCTTAGCTATGTCTAGATTACCCCTCCCAGAATTTTGGTTTGTTCCTAGCCCAGGGGTGACTAGGTCTGGGTTGTGATCGTCGACAACAGATCATTGAAATGTTGTGCCTCTGTTTTCTTACCGCCAAATGTTCATTGTCTGCTGGGACAAGATTCCCGTCGTTATAGAGATCGTACGCAACTTCTCCTGCGGAAATGAAATAAAAAATACATTTTTAAATCTGACAAATGTAGCTGCTCTCAGTGCTCTTTGAAATCGATTTTTGCAAACTTTATGATATTTTCTCTGTCATTATTTACCGATACATTTTATGTGAGTTTTGCATTCTGTACCGAAATATCTACCTGATTCCCCTGTATCCGCCTGTTTGATTGCCTGTCTGTCGTCTGTCTGCTTCCCTGTCTGTCTGTCTGTCCTGCTGTGTGACTTTCTTTCGTTCTTTGTCAGTCTTACAGTGTATCTTTTGTCAATCTCTCCGTCTATCTATCAATATTGTCAGCCAGTTTTCTCTGTTTACGGAATGAAGCCTCGGCTTACTAGGTTGAGAATTTCGTACAAATTATTTTTCAAACAGTTGTTATACTTCGTACACAGGTACTTGCAACGTTGCTTGGATAATCGATCGAAGACCGAAAGCCGAACCTCTGTAGAAACCATTTTGAAGTGTACTTTCACACCCATAATCCTTTGTACTGTACTTGCAGGACTGACATCCTGACTTTCAATGGCGAACTTGCAACGTTAATATGGAGAAATAGCTAGATTTTTCGCCTAGATTTGGCATATAACAGTCAAGAGAAGTTACAAAAGTAGAGATTTGAGCTTTTTCAGGCACTTCCGATAGATGAGGTTATTTCTTTTAGAGTGGATGTTTTATTTTGTTTGTTTTGGGCTTCTCGCCGATATGTTGTGCCAACCCTTCCATACTTTTAGTTACTAAGTTCTCTTCGGTCTCCGGTCTCACTCCCTCTCCTCCCCGGCCTCACTCCTCCCCTCCCCCGGCCTCATTCCTCCCCTCCCCCGGCCTCATTCCTCCCCTCCCTCGGCCTCACTCCTCCCCTCCCCCGGCCTCACTCCTCCCCTCCCCCGGCCTCACTCCTCCCCTCCCCCGGTCTCACTCCTCCCCTCCCCCGGCCTCACATCGACTCCCTCCCCCGGCCTTCGATCGACTATCCAGGCTGCTCTCTATACATTTACGGTTTTCGTGTGATTTCCGTTCCGAGCTGAGCAGCGAGTTGAATAAAATATATGATATCTATCGCTGATGAAATAAGGTCCTGCAAGAACATAGTCATCATAAGAATACTGAATATATAAAGCGCAGCAATGACGTGCTGTTTTGTCCTTGACATTCACCTGTCAATGGGTCAAACGATGTTTTGTCAAAGAGGTCATTCACGTCAGTATAGGTTCCGTAAAATGTGTCGAATCCACGATTTCTTGGCAGGTACTCGTCTGCGCAGAATCCAAGGTGCCACCTGACGAGAGTAATTTTAGACCAAATAAACCAATCAGTGAAGAGAAATAGAAAGATAAACCCAATAGAAGCTTTTAAATTCGGTATGAAACAGCACTAATATTCGTAAGATTGAAAACAAAGAACGTAAACAACATGAAGACTTGGGCCTAAATATATATTGGAAAGGAAATATTTTACCGTCCCGATGAAATACAGAATGTCTGTATTCAAGAGAAAATAAAAGATCACAGTCTGAAATAAACTTATTTTTAGAAACAATGAATGGTGTATGAGTTTTTAGATGGCCAAGAGAGACGTTACAGTAATTACAAGAAAAACGAAAGTGTTCATAGAAAAAAGAATGACAGTCCTTTATAGGATGATAATCCTCAAAAATGGCACTTGTTGTTGTTGTGTTATTGATGACCGAATGCAGACCGAATACGTCATCATCTCCCCAAAGCAATACGCCAACCATCAGGGGTGCCAACTAGATCTGTGGACGCATCTTGAGAAATTTATTCAAACAAACTTAAAGCCTTGTTTCTTCTTTTGTTAAAAAAAATAATCACACAACTGCCTTTTATATATATATATATATATATATATATATATATATATATATATATATATATATATATATATATATATATATATATATATATATATATATATATATATATATATATATATATGGATCCTGCAATCTTCAGACAGATAGAAAACATCCTAAGGATAAAAATAGTCTGACGATTGCTAAATGCATGATATAATTACTTTGTACTTGAAGTAATTGGTGTTATTATTTATAACTCTCTGTATTTAGAACCGAGCAACATAATTGCCCACAAGGACATCTGTGTACATGTCCATTTATACAAGGAACAAAATTTGAAGTTTGTCCAGCGCAAGATACCCCCTATAACAAATTCAGAGCCGTATGTCTGGCCATTCCTCCACCACCACCCCTAACCACCACCACCCCCGCTTTTTGGTGACTTACTTTCCTACTCCGTGTGTACTGTAGCATAGATCTTTCAGTTTTTGTGGAAGAATGGTGAAGTTGGTAGGCAATCCGTAAGGCTGACGAGGGTAATGTTCCAAATGCTGTCAAGGAAACAGAAAGTATAGTTACCCCAGAAGACGCACCACAACAAAGACAATGCAAGGTTAACAAGATGTCAGTTTGGTAATGTAGCAGACGATAGGGAAGATGGTCGATATTGTAAAGACTGCCATGAACGAGCAAGTGGGTGAATTATTGAAATTTTGCAGATTATATTAAAATGTAAGCTGTTTCTCCCATTGCCGGCTCTACGTAATCGGAATGAAGAGAATATTCAAAGAGGTATCGAAATGTGACATCGATGTCGTTATATGGAAATTTTGGGGGGAAAGTTTACAGGAAACTTGAGACACATCTTGATTCTAAACTTCTGTACTTTATGTGGTTTGCTGTGTGTCGTGTGTGTATGTAAAAATAAAGAGTTGTGAGGGCTACATCAGGTGAACTGTAGTGTTCGGACGAGTCATGTAGAAGAAAATGTGTACCATCTATCTTTAATCGGACCCTAAATTATAGGTGAATGAAAAGTCCCGCCAAATACAGTTTTCAGAGTTTGTACCTGCATTCCAGTACGATGGGGATATAAGCCGGTGAACAAGGCATTTCTTGTTCTGCGAAGAAAGCAAACGTTACGGTTTACCCAATAAATAATATGCTCGTTTCCAACAATCTTACAGATCCTATTTATACCCATAGCATCAACCCTTTTCAAAAACAAAGCTTGAATTCATCATTCCATTTGTACCCAGCGAACATAAAACTATATTCCCGCAGAAACATTTCTTAGAAGAGTGCATCAGAATAGAAATGAGCGACAACTATTAGACCGTGTATCTATGTGTGCATATCTTATGCAAAGGAGTAAGCTGACAAACGTATAATACGAGAACCATTTGATTTCAGGGGTGGAGGAAATGGGTACGACAGCAAATTTACCTTTTTTCCCTACTGTCAGTTCTGCATAAAATTATTTTTTCCGTATGCAGACCTGCTGCAACAATTGTTCTCAAGCCATTACAGGATTAAATTATTTTTTCTCCTGCACCTGCTGACAATCCCCCAAAACCTCCACCCCAATAAACCAAATGGTTCTCCCTTAAGTACAGGAATGGCATATTTAAGCTGACTCACGGCGTACTTAACGGCAATACGTAGGAATTATTGAACTCGACACCCTTCTCGGCCAGGCTGAGTAAAAACGGTGTGGATCCATTCTCACCGAAATCATTCCAACCTGTAATATCATTTTCAAACAAGCGTAAAGCAGGAAAAAATATATATGAAAATAGTTAATATGCAGTGACATTAATAGTTACAGTTTGGGTCTGTCCTTGACCTCCCATATGGGTCAGACACGCTCGTTAAAAATTCACGAGAATTGGTGCAGTCGGTGAATAACGTTATTTCCTTAAAATTAAATATCCGATGGCTTCGACTGCACACATACGTAGTCACGTGACACATCATAAAAGAAACAAATGCGGACCGATTATCATCCTGGGGCATTTATCATTTATTTACGAAAATAGTTATACAAATTGTCGCGCGTTGAATTATTGTGATTTCTGCCATGATTTATCAAGACATGTGAAATTATTGCACAAAGGAAAAAAAACTAATTCATTGCTGTCATAAATTCTATGATACGATTTCAAGGCATAATCTTTCTCTATATTTGAGACGTATTATTGTACAAGTCTTAAGACTTACCGAAATCATCGGCTACAAAGACTATGATGTGAGGCCGTCCCGCTGTAAAGTGAAATTTCGGGGGTAAATTAACGGAAAAAGAAGGAAAAAAAAGAATGCCAAATTCATACGTAAAACCAGATATTTCACCACCACCCCACCCCTACCCCACCTCCATGATAATTAAATACCTTTTCTACTACTTCCGCTTTCAAATTGCTGTCGTTGGTAACCAGTGCCAATCATTTACCCAGCATGCCCATTATTTTAAACGCCTATCATCGATTCATTACGCATAGCTTTATGACAGAGGGACTGTGACAGTTTCTTCCTTTGGATTCATGACCTACCTACCTCCACATGGTGGCTCTCCTGGTCCACCCTCTTCAGAGGAACTCTTGCTGTGTGAACCACTGCTGTCGCTACCACTGTTGCTTCCATGGTGCCAATATCCGTTGCTTCCATTGTGCGCCTGCGTAGAAATCCCACAACCAGAAATCAATCGTGTGTGGGCATGTATTGACTGGCCGACTTTAGAATGTTCAAAGTCTGACAGATGGACAGCAAAGTGAATTTCCCGTTGTTAGAAAATATTGATCGAATTGAAGTACGTAAAGATAGCCATCAATTGAATAAAACACAAATAAATGGTGATTGCGACAAATTTTTCAGTTCTCAAAGAATGTAACATTTGTTTAATACGTCATCTGCTTACAAATTATAAGAAACGTGGCGATATTCATCTATATTTGGACAATAAGCCGTCTTTTGATCAGGACGATGCGCGAAATGTCAATCAGCCTCAATTTTTTTCCACCGTTGAATACCCTGACATGAGCCAGCTTTGCATATTGTCACGGAATAATATGTAGCTGTGAAATTTATTAATAGGTGTTTCAAAGATTGGTGTTATCGTTCCAACTCGTTTGAATCAGCGTCATCGTGTTTTGATAGATACATTTTTCAACAATGTATTAAGCCTGAAAATTGTATAAGGGGAAAGATATACCATACACATAAACACCGCATTTTGTATGCACCATGTGGTTGGATGAAACATCTAAAACATTATTAGTTCAATTTCTAAAAGAAACCCCATTGACATTTTCAAAGAGGAAGTTTTCTGACGACATGTTTGTTTATTGAAGAGTTTTGGAAAGTGGTGTACAAAGGAGTCTACTTCCTGTTTAGCCATTGATCAGAGGAAAAGATAAACGAAAAATACAAAGTACTAGTAACAACAACATGGATTAATACCGAAAGTAATTTAGAAATGTGTATTTTAGTTTGTTGGTGCAGCGAAAGCCTAAACTGCCCCATATAAAATGAAATTATTGGAACATGGTTTATTTTTGTAGGAACAACATGTTCCTTCTAGAAGACGGATATGAGATCCCAGTCCCGTATTCCACAGTGTTTCTGACTTCTATGGACTCAGAATAAAACACCAATTATCAGTATGTTTCAACTTAATTTATGATAACTGCGAGATCAGAAACTTTACTGAGTTCTAAAAGGACATGTTTGTTTAAAATCTTGGCCATATGACATTTATCAAAAAGATCAGTGTAAATACTATACAATAGTATTCACACAACGTGTATTGCTAATCACTCTCCTACGCAAACATTGTATTGTATGTAATGTATTAAAGTGCCCATGATGTGAAACGTAGGTGTTTAATCCATGTCACTGAAGTGTTTGGCGGTTAAACAAATAAAGACATATCGTCGCATCAGTGTAAGCATGGATGTAAAACTCTTTTCCTATCTCCATGGTAGATTTGGTTCAAGTCGGTGAATTTTCAAATACAAAAAAGATTTTCAATAGCTTCTCTTGTGACTCTTCTATTTCATATAAAAAAACTTTTTAAATTTTGTCAGTCAAGGTCAGGTTTTCCCTGCGATCGAACGCGTTACCTTTGAGTCGGCGCAGTGTAGGTGAGTAAGTTTCTGTGATTCCGGGTGAAACTCACCTGTAATGCTGTATTGCGTTCACCCCACTCACACGTTTCACATGAAAACAGAACACAAATCATTGCGTTCACCCTACTGACGCATTCACAAATCACAGACTTGAACCAAATCTACCTCCATGGCTTAAAGGTATACTGTCACCTGTTCCAATTTTGCCACAGTTACCATGGAAAGAGAAAATCTAACCAATCACAGATTTTAAGCGGGTGGCCGCTTCTTAAAAACAGCGCCCTCACATGGGCATTTTGAATACCAATGAACGCCCTTTGACCATATATGGGCATATTTAGATTACAGATGACTGTATATCTTTAAGCAGCCCACAACTGACATTTTGGTTGGAACACAGTCCCTCCACGCACTGTGGTTGAAATCACTCTTCCTCTGAAAATGGTTTGGAATGAATTATGGATAAAATTCAAACTAAGTACAATCCTTGTGTACGACAATTCATGAACATTTGTCAGAATTTATTTCACATTCATTTATTGCCTGCATTGGGGAATTGTGGTTAGGCTCTCTTTGTGCAGAAATTAACAGACACGACCTGTTGCACTGACACACTGATATTTGGCGTGACAGACGACTATAATAAGTAGATGCCTGAAATGGCATGCAAAACTGCACGTGTTCCAAGATGAATTGTCCGACCAACAATCTTTTGAAAGTTGGTACAGATTTACGTTTCAACAATGTTTTCCGGCGCGACGTTAACATTTTTGGCCTGCTATGCAGAGCAAGTTAAAAAGCCAATACCCGCTTCTCATAAGGTATGTATGCCGCTATATTACTAAGACTTTGTTACAGTTGACGATTTAATTGAAAATTCAGTACGAGAAAGCAACATACACTAATATTTCACAATACATTTGACATATTTTAGAAAGAGAAAAATCACAAGATATTTTTCCATTCTCCTTGATGCATTGTTTTCCTTCCTGTCATAGGTTTTCAATTAAAAGTGTTCTTTCATGAGGAAAATGATAGTTAACATACGGCAGTTTTCGTTATTATTAGCTGTGATTTTATTTTTTCAACATTAAAAGAAAAGGTCCTCTCAGACACTGTACACATCAGATTCGACAACAAGGTCCTCTCAGACACTGTACACATCAGATTCGACAACAACGAATGAAAACAGCTCTCTATTGTCTTCTCAGGAGATGTAATTTGATGGCTGGCAACAGTCTAAATACCAAGTGAAGTTTTTGATTTACTGCTGTTCTCTTGTGATGTTAATGATTGACGTCATTTACGTAGAACAGTTCTGGACATCTGGTTATGCATAGCAAGTGTGAAATATATTCACAGCTCATTCAGAATACTGTATTCAAACTTTAAAATTGACACTTTGAAATTCTTATATAACTGACATGTCAGCAATTTCACCAAAACACAGAATAACTGAATGTTTAAAGTATAACTAAAGATTATATATATATATATATATATATATATATATATATATATATATATATATATATATATATAATATATATATATATATATATATAATATCTTTGTATTTCACCTTTTTTATTTACCGTTTGTCTCGGGGTGACACCCTGTTTTTCGAAAGTTGGAATATGGGGTCGGCCACATTTTGATGTCTGCAAAAACTTATCCACCGCCCCCCCCCCATGCCGAAGAAACTGACCGGTCCCTAATTCCTCTGCGGATCTGATAAAATGTGAAGTACATGACATCGCTCTGCATCGGGGGAGTAAACAATCCATGTCGGACCTTTAGGCCTACTAAATGGGATCATTCTCTGTATTTAACCGATGACTTCTGGCAAGTCGGAACATTTTGTGTACTACCCCGGACAACTACAGATACTACCAATCGGCTCAAAATCTGTCAGAGGATAGATGAATAATACATGTAAGACTTCAATACTCTCAACGAAGTAGCGCTATGATTCGTTGACAACCCTGTATTGGACCAATCGAAACTGGAAGGGTCAATAAATTTTATACCGGACCAGTGAGCACTTACCTGGCAGTGACAAATGAGGAGAAATGCCAAACAGACGACGAAAATCTTCATCTTTTAGTCAAACCTTCAGTTATCGAAATCTGCAAGGAAAACCAAGTCTACCACTGTTTCTCTGAAATTCTTTGAGCATTATTCTAATCACTCTAGTTTATTTGCTCCCGTCATTTTCTAAAGCAATGGAAAGATACCAGCTGTTTCATCAACGCATGTTCATCGAGGACAAGGGCTTATATGAGTATTTACATCGTAACAATCTCATTGACAGTTTTTGTTGGATATCACTTCACGGCTCCATCGATCCATGATACTTTGTAATACAGTAACCCTTTAGACTAGATACTTTACGCTGAGAGAGTGCTTTTCAGTTACATTAACGAAAATATGCTGTTTTGCTCAAGCAACAAACAAAATGGTCCTGGACTGAAAACTATCAAACTCAAAATTTCTAAATTTATGGGCAACAAGTAATTAAACTCACTTATTCACAGTACCCGATGTTGATTCTTACCTTCCGACCTGCCGCCTTTCGATAGCGGCAACCGATTCGCTATTTCTTTGCCCGGGGCTATTCTGAAAATTATTTCCAGGGACAAAGTCGTCCTCTTTGTGGGAATTTTACTTACAAAAATTGATAACCTTTGTTCTAAAAATCAGCCATTAACTCGAATAATGTCAATGCATCACATTGTTGGTATCAAACATAGCCTATCTGTCCAATAGGTCGAGGGTTGCAGTTTGCCGGCTAACATATATTACCCCTAGATACGCGAAATTATGTCGTCACCCTATGTTTTCTCTATCTTTGTTAGCGCTGTTGAATGTACATTTGTCAAACTGGGATTAAGCTTGTTTCAAGATAGTGCAACGAAAATTGATAGAAATATATCCCAAAGAACACTAAACTACTTTTTGTCTACTCTGCACTCACTCATTGCGGAAACCAAAGTGAAATTTACAAAAAATCAAAACACGGAATATACATCATTGAAGTATATTTCAGCCTGCCAAGGTCCGAACAATAACAAAAAACCTATCGGATGGTAATCCCTGCCCCGTTTTTAAAAGCGATCAGAAAAATATTGAAATTCGTTCGAAATGTATTTGAATCGTGGCAAGCTGTCGTCGCGGAGTGGTAGCCCGGGGCAGAGTGTGAATTTTGTAAACACAGGCACGCGTTGTGATACTCTGGTATTGGGTGGACTCAACCATGGACAGTAGAAGCTCGCTTCTACTGTATGTGACTCAACATGAACGTTATAGGCTGATGATGATATGCAGTTACTAGTTCTGACAAACTCATGTGTCATTTCGAACAAGACTATCTCCTCGAGGCTTCAAAGTGTGTTCCGAGTGATCTTCTGAAGTGTAAATATTATCACTTTTCATTACAGAGTGAGAATTCGTCTCTTTTTTCTTTACAGTGTAAAACCATAAAATCTTAATTAATTTTAGAAATTAAACACGGATTCCGCTCATTAATTAATGTAACACATAATAAACTTATCAGAAGTTAAAGACTCTCATAATATGTCAGTATGTCCATAAATGCATGTACTCACCGAGACCTTTAAGCGACTGTGGCTTCTTTCAGTCGATACTTTGCCAGTATATTCTGTCTTCTGTAGAGTTGGATGATTTTTTCTGCTTCTCACTCACTCTCACCCTGTTGGCGGAGGATGAACAGTCGGGGCAAAACCAACAGCTCTTATAAGCGGCGGGGTAACACGTGACACATGCTGTCATTTCGCTGTAAAATTCCGACGAGTTTCCATAGAGACGCTCATCTACACGTCAGCCGGAATGCAATTTCTGGTTTTGACGTGCACTTTTTTCAAAAACCTCTTCATTGTAAAAATTTCGTACTGCAAACGTCCTTTGTCATAGAAAAAGTCATCTAAGTACTTTTGTTATATAATTATGATTAATATGAATTTCAAGGGGACGTGAACGAAGAGACAGTGCGTTTTGCTTTTTTAATCGAAAATTATAAACTTGCTCATGGGCTAATTTTCACCAAAGTGGGGAAATTTTCTATGAATTCTATTGTTCTTTAATCCTGTGTGCTTTGTGTTGCTCTTTCCAAAATGCTTGACTCAATCAACGGGAGGAACATTTGACGGCACCTCACTGTTCCTTCCTGTTCGACATAAGAGTTGATCGCTTTCGATTCTGTCACACTTTGTCGCGTCTTTTGCAAATATTTTTTTTACATTTGTTTATAGCACTGTATTGCATTTCTAAAGGATAACCAGGAAACTTCAGATTCTCTTATCGGAATCCCATTGGTTATTGTGTCGGGAAGTGTTTCGAATTGGAAAGTGTTCTCTTCAAGAGCGAATGAGCTAATTTCAGTGAATAGTTTGAATTTTATTGTGAAGCACAATTAGCAATAGCAGCTAAGATCCGTTATTCACACAAAAACTGCCTGGATCACAAGATCAGAAAAATGTAAACAAACAAGTCGCTTAGCAACGAAAACAAACAATATTATAGTAGTTTTTTTTTCCCTATCGATCTGACGGCTTTGAACAGTAAATGAATGTGTAACCCTATTCTGTGGATGTAAGTATTATCGTTTGTCAATCTGCCTGTCTGTGTCGATTTCGCTATCTTCTTGTTCTTCGATGTCAATGTCACAACCATCAATCCATTCTCTGTCTACCTGTATCGCCTTTTATATCTCAGTATCTATTCATATTTCTCTTCTTCTGGTCTATGTGAATCTGATGTCGCAAAATATGGAGTTATCGATACAGCGAATATGTGCGAAGCTTTTGAAAAAATCATACATGTTCATTTACAGACAGACAGACAGACAGAAACAGAGACAGAAAATATATCTGTGTGATAGAGAAGCGTTCCTACGTTGTCATTCGAAGGTCAACTATGAATGTCAATGTGTCAACAAACTTTTAACGTTTGAGAATGGTCTACAGGTTACACTGTACTACAAACATGAGTAAGACTTTTGCCCTTTGAAGGAACTTTTGTGTATACTAATTCACCTAACATTATAGTTTGTGTACGGGGGGAGAGAGAGAGAGAGAGAGAGAGAGAGAGAGAGAGAGAGAGAGAGAGAGAGAGACAGAGAGAGAGAGGAGAGAGAGGGAGGGGAGGGAGGGAGTTGCAATTGGAAGGTCAACAAATGAGTGACAGCGTGTCTACGGATGTTTAATAGTAACAATTAACGGTTTACATTTGAAAGAAACTGCAAACATCGTTCTCTTTGTCTAAATGTTCATAAAAACATTAATAAAACAAAAATCTCCATAAGCTTTCCAGTTCTTTTCCTGTCATTGTACTGAACACGTATGGTGTTATTTGCACTTCGATGTGAAAGTGTCCACATGCCATTGTAACCTTCAGCGAATAAAAGGTCACCTGATATTGTTCCAGTTTTCAGATGGCTGGCTCCAGCGTTCTTTTCAACTCTTTGAAGAACGCAGACAAGAAATAGGACGCACTCTACCTATTACAAGGATGGTTAGAGATTTGCATGATGAGAAGAGCGAGAGTTCGATGAAGCCCAATTTAATGCCTTGTCACTTTCCCTGATGCCAAATTTGCTGTACCGCTCAGTCACAATCGTTTTGTGGACTATCGAGATAGCAACTCGCTAACACAGGCTCACTAGGGATATTTCTCCTTCGAATTCAAAGAGAAAAAAGATATATTCAAAGATTCACGTATGGAATAGCATGCGGTCATAAAGTCATCTCTACCTAATATGTCTTTCGCATAAAAAATTAACTTGGAGCATTTTGTCTCCAGTAAAAATGATCAGAATGATGTATACACTAGGCAAACTTCATGGAATTAGAATGTTAGTTATAAAATTATATTTACATATCATAAAAATTGACTTCGGTTTAAGCTCAGGAGTGTTTGAACTGAGCATGTGGTAGTTGTTTTATGAACCGAACAATGGCCATGACCTATTTCCTAGGTCGTTTTAGGATGTTTAGTCATCATTAGCTTTGCCTCACCTCTACGAAGGGCATTTGAAATGTAGGTTGCGGATGTTGAGTGGGGCATAAACCAGATGTGAACTGACCATGCTATCATGCCAAGCGTTCCGGCACCAATATGACACTGTCAAGTAGTGCTTCCGAAAAATTACTTTAAGTTTTGTGGGAGTTATACGGAATGATTATCATCTGAATGATGATATCACAAGGAGAGTGATGCAGATACGGTTATTAATCTACCAAAGTGTACACCACATGTGTTGAAGTGTGCAACGCATACAGTGTTTCATCTAGATAGTAGGACGGTGGGAATTCCCCCTCTGTTGACGTGTTGACACCCCAAGTATTTGTCAAGGGGGAGGGGGGCCAGCCCCCCCCCCAAGAAATAATGCCAGTCACACCTAACAAATGAACTGGTGAAATCCCCCTAAATTTTCTGCTAAAGGGGAAAAATTCCACCTGTTCATGCCACACTGAAAAAATATACCGCGGACAGGTCGACCTCTGAAAACCTTGGTGAATCATTATTGAACCACGACCAAGCGTATAACTCTCAATAATACTACATTTGGGTAAATGATAACCTGACATTTTCACTTGTAGCTGTTTATACTGGCATGACTCTGCATTCACACACACTCATTCTAGGCAGATGTAACTTCGTCTTGAAAATCTGTACTAAAATTAACGTTAATCAAGTAATACGAATATCATTAATAACGTAATTCTTACTTATCACCATGTTTGAATTTATTTTACTGCATACCCATGTTTAAAAAGATTAAACGACCATTATTTTATGTCCTGAAATTACATGTAAAGACTCGACCACATTTCCTCGGCCGCCATATTACAGTTATTTTTAACTGCAAGAGCTGTTTGTATGTCCAAACATTTGTCTTTTTGTTCTCACTCGCGCGCCTTATCATCACCACTCACGTGATTATCAATATTTTAACCAAGAAATACAACCTATCTTATCCAATTTAAAATTCAACCTGATAAGTTATCACTGCCTGAAAATGGAGGTACCCTTCAAATGCGGCCTATACAATCCAGTTCACATTATGAACACATTATTGGCTTGTTCCGCAACCATTCTGGATTATAAAGCATATAATCATATAAAAGTTTTCTATAGGTATTAATTTGTAGCAAGAGCGTGATGGAAACTGTCCATCAAATATAGATTTTTGTCTGTTGATCGTCGCTTGACTGCGCTTCAGAGACTTCTCTATTGATCACTGTCGCTTTAAAATTTAGTGATCAATGAAACCCCCGGATGTTGTCAAAAGGAAGTGCTGCGGATTGGACCGGGAGGCAGTATTGTGCAGCTCAACATCACTTTTAAGTAGCGCAAGTTGAACTATCTTTTTTAAGTCTATGCATGGTTTTACGTAGATCAAAGTGCAGACTGAGTGACACATCGGTAATCATACATACAGTGGTAATAATGATGAAAGTGGCGAAAATTGAGAACTTGCAAGTGTATATAGAATGCACTGATTTTGAAAGTTTGACAACTCGTTTCAGCGTACCACTACTACGGAGGCAAGGCAATAGGCGGACCTGCAAAATTAGGTTGCAACATAGAGAAACGTTTCTCTACTGTCTATAGTTGCGATATAATTGAGACATAAAGCCACATGGGAACTGAATATAGATCGGTGTCAAGGTGAAAAAGTTCCACATATGTCGCTTTATACACATCACTTTTGGAATATCAAGTTTTATATGAGCCGCAGCGGAGGTTTATAGTCTTTGCATTCCGATAATGATGAGAAGGTAGCCATTTAGCATCCACTAACACTCCATGAAGTGTGCAGCAGCTGAACAAAAGTATGCACATAAATGCTGTCGTGATTTTTGTTGTACCTGGGAAATGTTAAAACTTCAGGTAACGATAACCTAGAATATCTAGGCATGCAAATTACTTCGCTTTTACAAATACCTATGAAAAAAGAGACATAAAAAATCTACATGAAATAAAAAATAATCATGAAATGTTTATATTATCTTTAAATCATATATTGTATTCTGCACACTCCATATTCGGGAAATAAATGATCCAACGCTCGTCATTTAAATGTTATGAAATGAAAGGTGTGATTTAAACTATCAACAGTGTTCCAGTCATTCTATGATAACGTTTCACCAATGTACCATGTGATATGACGGCTACATACACCAGAGACAGTTGACCTGAAGTATTGCTCAGCTGTGTACGCATACGCGGACACATTCAGCCTCATCCATCCATCCTCCCTCCCTCCCCTCCCCTCTCTTCTCTCTCTCTCTCTCTCTCTCTCTCTCTCTCTCTCTCTCTCTCTCTCTCTCTCTCTCTCTCTCTCTCTCCTCTCTCTCTCTCTCTCGCACACAGACAGAGACACTATATACACCATACGCCCACATAGTTTATATGAAGGGAAATTAACAAACAACCATCGACTTCTTTTCCAAAAACAGTTGTTAACCCTGATGATCAGTAAATGTGATTGTATTCTACTCATTTTCACATGTCATAAATATTGATTTTATTGTAGATTTAGTATCGGGTTTAGTACAGATATTTTCTGGACGTGATGAACCTGTGCACCGTCAGATTAAAATTCCTAGTTATAAAAAACACCTACGCATTCCAATTGTCATAGTTACAGTAACGATGGCAATAAAAGCAAACCTAGATTACATACTTTTTCGCAGGTCTTGTCAGTTGGTATTTATCTGCGAGGAATGTGAACGCTCTAATTTGAGAATCCATATCAGTTGGGTTTGCATTTAAAAAACAGCTAATTAAAACATGAAGGATCGATATGAAAATAAAACTAGTAGATTTTTATGCCAGCGTACATTTAAAACTGCTAAGCTTCTTTTGTTGACGTTAACAAAAGTTATCTGTCGTTTGGAAGATCCAATATGGTATCATAAATATGCTATGACGTCATATCCAAAAGCTCCAGTCGTCCCTTTGTATTAAGAAACTATAATAAACACTTTTCAAACAGATATTGGAAGTGTGTGCCCTATTTTGAACTCTATTTAACTTCCATAATTCAATATACAAAAGCCTCATGGCGTACGTCCACTTTTTCCAGACTATTATCTCGCTAATCCTGAATTCTTGCGTCATCAGTATTGTTCTATGTTGTTCCATGATATCTACCATGTATAGGCGTCACATTTGAATTAGAACTTTTGAAAGCGTCGAGATATCCAGATGCATTCTACATGTATTCTGCTACACATGAAAGGCGTGTTGTGTTACCAAGTCTCTCGTGAAATTAATCATCTATTCTGAACTCGTTTAGCTATCAGCAATCTCTTCACATGTGTATCTGTGATTTTAATTGCACCACAGGTACAATTTGGCGGAGTCACAGATCAAACTGACATTTTCCCGGAATCAGTTGTTCCTCATTTTTCCTGGTCTTATTAACGATGAATATAAAAATTTCAGAAGTGTTCTTCCGCCTCGCCTTTAGTAGTTTTAATAACTGTAATAGGATGGATTTTATCAGGGCCATTACACAAAAAGGGAAAAAGTAACTTATTAATTGCTTGAAATGCGCAACCCGTGGCTCAGTAAGATTCAGAACATACAAAAAAGTGAGATACCAAGAGCCTTAATAATACGTGTTTTCCCTAGTAATGTAAGATCTCTCATCTTCTTTAAAACTAAGGGAATTCAATAGGTAGTAGCCTACCATATATCAACTGCTGCAGCAGGGTTGGGTTTTTTTGTTTTGGTTTGGTTTTTTGTTTTTTTTTGGGGGGGGTCATAAGAAACAAAGACACCAACTATTTTATAAGTCCTTCAGGTCATTTCACATCTAACGGTGTGACTGTGTTCTTCAGTAACTTACCAAGCCACAATATCTCACACTTATTATTATTTACAGATATCCAAAAACCATTTGAAATTTTTTAAAGAAAACTGAATAAATGTTCGCTTTAAGGGTTTGAAACACAAAAAAACTACTAATAAGTCTATCAAAAGCTTTATAAAGTACCAGGGATATCATTCTCAGCTATATAATCTAAAATTCCTTCCATTAGCCTCATGGTATCATCCATAGATCTATCGTTGACAAAAACTGTCTAAGCTTAAGTCATTAATGATAGAAGGGAGACCTTCTTCGAAGCCTTTAGCTAAATACTTTATAGAGATTTTATAATCTGAATTTAGCAAAGAAATGGGCTTTAAATTCTGAATTTCCCTTCTATCTTTACTCAGCTTTTCTAATGAAGTGATAACACCTGTCTTTGTGAAATAGAAAACTGTCCCGACTCATCAGCATAATGTTAAGATTGTACAACAAAGGACTAATGAAATGCCCAAAATGCTAATATAAATCAACAGATAGTCAGTCCACCATTTCCTGGTTACCAATTAGCTGTAAAAGACTGCATTGTTTTATAAACTCCATCCGAGGTAATCAAACCTTAACAAAGCTCAAGCTGGTCATCATCCAATTTTGGGATATTAGGGTTCCATAAAAAACTGTTGTGTAAAATGAAATAACTGATCACTGTCATGTATATCTTCCAAAGACGAGGACTAAAGCTATTTGTAAAAAGACTTCATCTCAGAACTGAGAACTTGTCCATTTACTGAAGAAACCATTTCCCCAATTGCTTTAATCAGTAAAGCAATTTGTGATCTCGCAGCTTTTAACTTTTCTGACTAAAAAAAACTCAGAATTTCTCTTCCCAACCTTTATCCAGTTTGCACGAGATGTGATCACAGCGCCCTCAATGACACAATCGTATTCTGTAAGAAGACCCGTTTCATTTCTCAAACCGATCTATAACAGTAGAAGGGACAAGGCTAACTTATTTTCTAAATTCTGAATCTCTTTTTCAAGTTATAAATTCTATCTTTACGTCTTCTTTTCTGTTTACTGTAAAGAACAGTGACCTCTTTAATCTCATACTTCAGCCAATCCTAACACTGGACGGATTTGATGAAAGCTGAGCTTCCATTGACCCCTTCAGAAAAAAGAACTAACTCGGTATATTCTTCATTGAACAATAAACTCGTCTGTCAGTTATCTAAACTTGATAATAGGGGATGTTTTCTTGCATGGCATGATTGGAGATGATCATGAGCATGCAGAAAATGATCAGGAAATTAGGCTTGGCATTGACATAGCACTCATACTACACAATGCAGTGGTATTCAACTTGACCAGAATTTGTCTTGGTTTGGTACTTCAGACATTTAGTGTCTGAATTTGATGGCGATGTGAAAAATCTCTGATGCCGTATGTATGGGGCATTAAACATGAGTTCGGTACAACTTTGAAGATGCTACAAAACTGAAAAGGGAAAATTTTCCTTGCGAACTCAACAACCGATATTCCACTCCACCTCACAACTGCATGACATCACGTCTAAAGCCGTCAGGTTTATTATTGCAAACACCCAAGGACTCTTATAAATACCTAAAATTACCACGGGAAAGATAGAAACTTTGAAAATACCATGCTTTGCTTGTGCGATGTTATTCGAACGATCATATATACTGCACTTGCATACACCTGGGTTCTCTCGGGATGTAAATTCGTATACATTAGCATAGCACAATAGAGCCATATCATTGGCTGACAGACCGACTGTACCGTCCAGGTGCACGTCGATTTGCCACATCGCATGCTGCATGTGCCTGCCATTGAGTTTCAGTGTGGGCGCATACGCTGATATCTCCGACAAGAAGATTTCTTCAAAAATAGAACATTTTTGTTCGCAGTTTGACGACCCAATACCATTGGATGATAGGTAAGATTTTCAATGGCGAAAAAATAATAATATGAAAGATTTTCCTCTTCGATTCATAGGGAACAAAGTTGGCTGAAATACAGAAATTTATCATGCGTAAAAATACACGGAAGTCTAAAAGGTGCAGTTTGTGTCAGTGTGTCGGTTCGGCATGCATGGGGGTGTACTAGGGAAGGGCGAGTTAAAACAAGTGGAATTCCTATCATGGAAATACATGTACTCACGTTCGTCCAGTGATGACAATTAGAGGTGTCAGAGGCTCTATCTTCATGCGTCTAATTACCAATATAAGAACATCGCAAGTTCATCATGGCGGGTTTCAGTTCGAATTGTTTTTGTTAGCGCTGACTGTGGCTGTATTCTGTTGTATTTAATGTGTACTAGATTCAGCATTGTACAGAACATCCTCGATATCAAAGTATTATTTTCACGTTTCTTGTAAGATTAATTTCCAGAGCCTCCGAGTCGTCAAAATTTTCCTACGAAAGTTACGATAAATTACCATTTTGTCCATGAAGAAAGTTCCACAGTTACATGGCCAAGGGACGCCCGCTGTCAGGGTTAACGTTAAGGCACATTTCCTCAATCACGGTAGCTGCACGGGGGGGGGGGGGGGGGGGGGTCCATAAAGTTTGGATTTCTTTGTCTTTCCGATTACAGCGCCGTCAACGGCCGATGTTTCTCCTGAGATTTGAAGTCATCTTCGCGTCCTACACCATAGCCGGAAATCATGAAAAAATTGAGACGGAAGATCCAATGCAATTCGCAAAATAAAGCTAGTGATATCTTCATGAACTTACTTGACACTTTCACGTTACGTTTATAAACACAGAATACGTAGCGCATGTCTAATGAACAGTAAAATTAAAGGTCACCATATTCACCCACTGCTAGTTTTCGGACAGATAGGCCCTATTCGGACAAAAGATGACATGACCCAAGATAAATATGCTTCTCCTCCTCTGATAGTGCGTTTTAAAAGTCACGTGGGAAAAAATTGGGCCTTGATCTGTGATTGTCGTTTGCTTGAGGTTATGTAGAGTGTAAGCTAGACCCTATTTCTTCGCTTTGGCCACCATGGAGTGTGGTCGGAGCATGGACATCCATGGGTTGGAGAAACGGAGGCTAAAGTGAAGAAATAGGATCTAGACAAATTGTAGAGTGCAACAATTACAGTACGCGATCACAAATTGTCGTCTGTTAAGGCAGCGCTTACAAGTTTTATCGACAAGTAATCAAGGAAACAAAGTTCGTCAGTTTTTTTGCAAATTTTCACATAATGAAACGGTTTGGTGATTTAGATTCAGCATAGCTATAGGGTCTCAATAAAAAATGTCAGTCTACAACAGCTTGTGGTGCTCAGAATATCGAACGATTCTGGTGACAACAAAATGCAGTCTTCTGCATGCTATTATCTGACTATTTTGGTAAATTACCGCAACATGCGTACATGAATGTCTTGTTTTGAGAGTCAAAGCTCCATCAGCTGTATCTTTTTCACTCTACTCATCAAAAAGTAACATCCAATCTTAGATATTTTGAATTTCTGTATATTGTCTTTAAAAATGTGACTACTTAATCTTTACTGATGGATTCGGTCAAAAAAATCCAGGCGCTTAAGTGTATTTGCGGCGGCCATATTTGAGTTGCAACACAATAATTATTTAGTTGTGCTTACGTCGCTAGTGTTTGAAAAATGTTTTGTAGTCACATTTCGCTAAGCATTTTTACTTAAGGTGTATGATACAGCAATGCGGGGCTTTGAATGTTCGCAGAGGGGGTAAAATATTTTGTCAATTTTTGGCAGAATGTCAACAATACGAGGGTCCCATATTTGTGTTACTATTTGCTTTGCCATACATTAAATGCATGGTTCGTCGCAACTGACACATCCACGGTGTAACTTTGACATTCACCAGACACGTTGACCTAGATTCTCCCTGAAAGAGCGTACAAATATTCATGTAACTTTATTTAAACTTTTTAAATGTACATAGTACATGCAGATAGCAGGAAAAAAGTACATTCTTCACAAGTAGCGTTATGTTTTTGTTTTTGTTGTGTTTTTTAAAACTACTGCCCTTGTTTATGGGTTAACTTTTGTTGTAGACGCGGTTTGACAAAAGTTGCTGCCGATCGGTTCTTGTTTCAGAAATTTACAAATTGTACCTTTGGCAGTGCAAACACATTTATATTTCACTATCGATGAAATGCGACAAGTTCGTATCCTATAAAGTTTACTGGCTTTGAAATTTACTGTGTACATGTAATTCATCATGGCGCCACTCAAATACCTCCAAGCATGGTTTAAAAAACTGATAACACTTGTTTGATTTTTAAAGCGCCACTAGCTGTAATCTTTGGTTAAATTTGCAGTATTTTTGGCGCATGTCCTACAGCCAAAATCATGTCGAAA
The DNA here is from genome assembly GCF_041260155.1 of Ptychodera flava. Taxonomy (NCBI): domain Eukaryota; kingdom Metazoa; phylum Hemichordata; class Enteropneusta; family Ptychoderidae; genus Ptychodera; species Ptychodera flava. The sequence continues at coordinate 36,518,871 of NC_091946.1, read as the reverse complement.
ACGATGGTCATGTGTACACCCAAAATTATCGTTGACAACCGAAGTTACATGCAAATCTAGACTCAAAGTCACTTGTTCAACAACGCGATTGCATATTTTGCCACGATGTACAATGCATTGTGTTAGCTAGGCTAACACAGCGTATTTCAACACACTCATACCTGGGGAGGAGAAATAAGAAAATGACCTTGTTTCATAGGACAAGAATTATGAAACATATTATCAAAATTAACAGGCACTTTCCTCTTAAGGTAGTTGGCGCCCCAAACATGAAAGACTTGGGCTTTCGCTCAAACTTTCTCCAAGCCAATTTTCAATAATATTCTTCAAAAATCGGGGGTCACAGTGCAAACTTTAGTACTAGAGAAACAAATTACCAACAATTTCCGATATTTGAAATTCAAAATGGCCGCCATCCAATTGTTATCTCTATACGGGGGAAATCAAAATTTCCGATTTTCACAAATCTAAGCCTTGAAAACTTTGTTTACTTTATAAGCGTCAAAATAAGCCCCCACATGTGGTAGGCCAAGAGAATGTTTTAAAAGTTTTGACACTCCGAATATCTGTCTTCGAGGGGCATTCTACCGTATTCTATATTACACTTTGTGTGTACACGTCCAATGTAGGGATCCTCATTGCGTCATTCCAGCACCATTTGTGTAGACGTCTATGTATGCAATATATGGAACTCTTTTGTGTCATTTCAACATCCATTCCGGTCGATAGTTGCCATGGCGATCCCAGTCTCTGCACGGATATCGCTGATTGAAACATCTCGGACACTTCGATTTCAGATGTTGTCGTTCCACGTAACCGTTCAATATTTTCTCTTCCTCGGTACAAGAGCACTTCACACAAGACATATTGCAAATTTTACATTTCATGTCCTTGATCTTGCTCGCCTCGCATTGTTCTCGTTTGCAGTTCGGACACCTGACGGCCAGCTCGATCTCCAGGGTACTGGCGTCGCACCACACGTCCGTGCTTCGGAAACTCTCCGTGCAGTTGGAGCAGCGAAAGTACCCTACACGACGTATCAAGGTGGGCAGCTCTTCCAATGTAAACTGCTTCCTTTCGTAGAAATGCCGACTTCTCCGGTGCTGTTCAGCGGCCATTCAGCAAACACCCACGTCCACCCTCTGGCGGCGTCCTACACCGTGACAAACAGAAAGGTATAACAATACAAAGCTCTCGAAGACCTAGAGAATTTCCACAACATAATGTTAATGGCTGTTTTGTTGACTTGACGAATTTTTCATCGGCATTCCTCACGTTTTTGAGAAGATCTTCACCAAGGTTACATCACTGTCTGAGTTAAGAAAACTGTATGCGAGTATCTTGCGGAATCTACAAGAAAAGAGAAGTAACGCGCTCAAGTTATATAGAGAGCGATTCCACTATGCTGAAAAACAGAATATAAAGATACAAGTCATATGAAATACCACCTGTTAATGTCACTCCACACACAGTTAAGGAAGTGAGAGCAATGTGTAGCTTAGGAATATTCGCAAGTTGGTGTTGACAACAACAAAGCTAGCTATCGTCAGGGACTGACGACATGATGGATGCTTTCACAGTCGACTGAGTACACAGATATAGTTGCGTTGTGTCTCCTAGATACTAATCCCTCAGTAGGCAGGGTATTAACAATTCCACTCACTTTACAGGTCGATCTCCGATGTATATCACGCCAGGCAAACTATAGTTACAACTCAATCAACAGGTTTCGGTGGAAATGTACCATGTGTGTACATGCAGGCTTATGTCTTCTGTCTTGGCACTGCCCGTTCCTGGATTCTTAAGGAATCCAATCAATAAAAACCTTCGCTTTCCTTCTAATATACACGACTTAAGCCTCCGGTACACGAACAATGGCCCAATTACCGCGTCTTACTTTGAATTCGCTGAGGTGTTTTTCAGTCAGGTATAACGGAGAGATTTAGAAACTTTTACAGGGATGCTCAGCGGAAAGCTGTCTCCGAGGTTATACCGTACATCTGTGACGTGGGGCCAAAGAAACCTGTTGCATTGTGTAACCATTGCGAGATCAAACACGATCCCCAAACATGACGTATTTGTACAAACGCTAACTGTAAGCATACAGAGGCATCAATCACATTTAGTTGTCCTGTGACAGTGGCGAGAGTGTAATTGAATGGTACAATCAACAAGACTGTTTCTTGGTTCATGACTTACCAGGAATCACCAAGCGCCTGAGAAGCCCTGTAATCACCAGCAAAAATATTAAATTATTCCTTAACACGCAGCGAAGACGGTTTACCTGCCTACTGAACAATCCGGCGATTTATCTGAATTGATTGCACGTAGCGAGTAATCGATGTTAAGTTACGAATTAATGTACTGGCAAGAGAGCCGAGGTAGAAGTGATGAAAGAGATCCTTAAGTCATGCGCACCTGCATGTGGTTTTACACACCTGACATATCTTGGTTGAGCATGTCGTGCAGGTCGAGTAGCGTTGGGGTTAGCGCCATCCATGGAGGATTTCACCTGTACAGGATTGGACGATATTTAACTGTTTGCTTTTACCGTCATTGGAATTATAGCCAAAATAAACTACAAAAAGACGTTTAGCGATCAAAGTATCTGTAGCTGTCTTCATCTAAATTGAATGCTCTTTTATTTTGCTATAACTTGCATTTTGGCCTATAATTCACCACACTGTATATGTGGAAGCCAAAACCGTCGATTTCGACCAACACAGACGTATTCAGCACCCAGCACCAGTGTTTCGGATACAATTTATTGTATTATTAATAAATGTGTGCGGATAGAGTATACAATGAACGAGGCGCGGATTGTTGCGATGAACGACCGGACAGAATAGGTAGTCTGTTCACACAGGTGACCTCGTTGACCGAACAGGTCTGACGAGACGACGACAATCGCTGATGCAGTGTTGCTGCTGTATCGGTTTACGGGATCGTTCACTGACCTGGGATAACTGTGAAATTCTAAATAATTGAGATACTTTGAACACCACACTAGATAGGGTAACACTTAGCTGTTAAAGCCCCAATAGCTGCTAATTTTATGCATTATTTTTATGATTTTATTTTCAAACCAAAGTTGGTTTGTGTAAATGTGCTAACTGAAGGACGTGTATTGAAGTATCACTGCTCGCTGATTTGGACCATGCCTACACTTTTTAAAAGGCTTAACAATAAACGGGTGCCGCACCCATAAAATGGCGCCCTCACAGGAAAATACAAAAAACAGTATTTCCTGCACATACACATCGTGATCATACCAGAAACAAGTATGATGCCATTTACTTGAATGCACAACACAGGATGGCCAACATTTTGTTGTTGTAATTTTTATTTTCTCTGTTATATGATGAGTTTTTGAAAATGGCGGGAAATCTAAAATGACGTTAAAACCTTTGAATTTACATGCCATTTCGACACTCATAGCAGAGTTATACACTTTTTTCAATCTCTAATGGGCCTTATTTAAAGAAAACTCTTGGAAAACTAAGGATATTTTGAGATCGGTTTATTGAACATTTGCAGCTATTGGGGCTTTAAACTTCTATGGTGAAAACAATGGATGAAGAAATAGAAGGTGCTCTATTGTCTCTGTGTATTGAGGGTGTCGCAAAGCCCAGCATACCATATCACTGCTCAGGTAGACATATTTTCTTCAATAGTTGATATGATCGATACCGGCTCCCGCGGAGGCATATTTCTGTTCATCCGCATCCACCGTTTACTCCGTCACAATAAACTATCCGTTACACGAAATCTGATACGTCGACCGATAACAAAGTAGCGAATTCGAATACTTTGCTGAGGTACAAAACTCAGGAAAGAAGACTGATTCCAAGCTGTACTCTATTTTCTATTCCGTTTCAATTTCAAGGACATGGACATTAACAGTACTCCATACTTAGTCTGTCGATTTCCTCTCCGATTTATGATTATATTAACAATTTGTTGTATCATGGTTTTTTTTTAATTTGTTAAAATCTTACTCCTACCTATAGCACTATAGTTGACGTTTCGTAAGAAGCGTACCGAGTGATGTTGTCATGACGACCAGTCGTGGCCGAGAGAGGTCAACTCAGGACTCGACGAGTCTGTTGTTCGATTTCATGGTCAAAATCAAATTACACTGCGTATTACCACAGTTAAAAAATGTTCTACAGCGAGTAAGGATGTGGGGTCCACTTACCATGTAGCACACTCGGGTAACCTCCCTCGGTGTGTTCGGTGGAGATCGCGCAGTGTGTATGAGACTATGCTAGGACCAAGTTACACTATCTAGTGACCAAGTCAAGTCGGTGACGGGCTACCGTCCCCGGGTCATAAACACCGTTTCTACGATAATAAAGTGCAGATATACAAACTTGGAGATAAATCTACCGTTGAGTGTTTCGAATACCTGTATCTCTCAGTGAACTTAGCAACCGGAATTTCTTTCCACGCAAAGCGGTGATCAAATAGGGATCTCGAGAAGATTTGAGAGTCGTTGTCAATCTTCTAAAACTTTACTAGGCTGTCCTTTCAAAATTGCACTTCATAGCTCTTTCACAATGCAATGTATTCAACCATCTTTCAATGTATCTAACTTTCGTTTCGTATGTCAAGTGAAAGTTTAATACAGAATTGCACTCGGTGGCGAAGAGAATATTCCACAAAACAAAGAAGTATCTCCGCAAAATGATAGCTGTTTAACTTAGCTGTGCCGGATTTACCCCGAATATGATTTGTAGATCACTACTGAGTTCTATAGGATTCGCATCGAATTTCCATCAGCTGCCACATCCATTTCAACTCAATTTTCAAGTGTATAGTTATCGTTCAGACTATCGAGGCTAAAGCAGTCTAGAATAACAGTTTTTATTACTTGGGTTACATTCACACTTCTCACAAAAATGCCTTCATTTATTACCTGATTTTGACTGTTACGCAAACACAACTACTGACCCTGAAACGGTTCGATTGAGGCCTACTGGGCATTGTGCTAGTTTTAATAGGGGATCACTTAGCTAGGCTCAGATCATTCGGAAAGTCGATCTCTAAGTGTCGGATGGGTGGCACAGAACTTGTAGACTTCGTCAAGAAGTAAAAATAGAAACTTTTTCGGACATCTCGAAACCGTCTCGCAGGCAAGTTGCACTAGTCACAGTCATGGAGTAACCATACCTGACTGGATTCACGAGGTGGATGGTCCGTATGAGGGCGCCCTACAACAGAAGCCAGTGGATACCGTACGACACTGGAAGGTAAAAAAATGAAGGTAATTGCTTTTGACCGGCAAACAGTCACTGCACCTGTTTATCAGTTAAAAATGCTCCAAATGAAAACTCCTTGGGTAATTTACTGCTCTAGATCTCCAGAAAAAAGCAAATCTTTACTGTGCTGTGGTCTGAGCATTTGCACAAAAGACAACCTTGTACTGTATTCAACTGATCGATTTTACATCGTTTGATGAACTATAAATACGCCGATTTTTTGATAAATCAGAAGTAATGAGTGCCCTCAATAACTTGTAAAGCAAGACTCTAAGACTAATCGAGACGACTGAACATAAGGTGAGTTATGTCATTGACAGTGCTTTTGTACCTTTTGAAAAGCAAGTCATTCACATTTATCAAAACGCTACTGGCGGAAAGTCTGGACAGAAATTACAAGGGAGAAGTCCGGTGTTTTTGGGAGTGGGTAGCAATTTTTCGGTCAAGAATTTTTGAAGGGTCATGAAATTTCACGCGTGCCCTTCTGGGAGGGTCACCATTTTTTTGCGCAACTATTACAAGCCAAGATGTGGTCGATGTAGTACTTCGTCCATTATCATAATGCATGGGAGTATCTTGCGCAAACTATTAACAATTTTCATTAAAAACATTATCAACCAAGCATTTTTCGACAAAAAACGGTTCAAATATGTAGGATTAGGGTATAATTCTACATATTTTGTGAAGAATATTACTAATTCTAAAGTTTTTATACAGAGGAAGACATTATCAGTGTCCTTCATTTCCTCCTCGGCAACATATTTGTTAAATTTAGCGGAGACATTTTTCAACAGTGTCCAGGAATTCCTATGGGTACTAACTGTGTTCCCTTGCTTGTCGACATATGAGGCAGAATTTATCAAAAACTTCAAACAGAAAAAAGGTCTCTGTAGCTACAACATTCAACCATACATTGAGATACATAGATGTTATTTCAATGAATATCTCCAGATTCAGTGACTATCTCGCTATGATTTATCCCCCAGAATTGGAAACGACAGAAACGGCCTCTTCTGTTTCATATGTGGATGATATTTTCCTTGAATTTGACCCCCTCTCAGTCCACGGACTAATTATCATTCCGCATTCCTTTGCATCTAAGAAGCACTTGGTCTATACACTCACACGTCACTCAAATCGCCCCCCCCCCCCCGGACGGAAACCGCCTCATGGGATGCAAGATCTCCGGTGAAACCATAGACCCTCGAGAAAATTTTCGAGGGTCTATGCTACAACATCAAATCTGTCATCCCATTTTGGGGTCATTTCTCAATGAAACCCTAGCTTGTCCCTCTTAAGAAAGGCAAACTGGTCTGAAGTACAATGAAATAGTATAATAAGATGAAAATGTAAAAGATATAAATTTTATGTCTACAACACAGTGCGTTTGTTGATATTTCCATCCATATATGATCTGAAATTATATATATACACTCTTCCTGTGATTAGGCTGTTCAAGCTTATTCTTTGCTTTTACAGGTCAAATAATATATTTCATAGAACTTCCAGACAGAGAAAAATACGGAAGCATTTGCTAGTCAAAGCTTTAGTTGATATTTGGAAACTAAATCGGGATTTAATCAGATTAAGTCAAAAATAAACATCTCTAGGTTTTCAAGCTTATCCCTACCATACTTTCACCGACAGGATTTGCTGTGTGGATGTAAATTCTCATAGAGGTGATCTTGACTTTGTGGTCAAGTTCACCCTTCCAACCCCATTGCCCTCTCTAGAGATCCAACTTTACCATAGAAAGCAATGGGCTGGGTTCAAACCACTGTGGTGAAAGGGTTTGTTCACATAAAACAATCACAGGTAATAAAGACATACTGTGAACACAGATGTTCATGGCAATAAATATTTATTTATAAATAAGATACAATGTACATTCCAACAGTTCAAAGAACTGTCTGTAGAGTGACCAGACAAAAAAGAACATCTCAACAAGCGACGTGAAAATTCATTGACATGAGAAAAAAACGGGAAAAAAAGTTGCTTGCCCCCCACAAAACTTACTCGTTATGTTCCAAATACTAGTCACGATGTATTGAAAAAATTCACTCATATTTACAAAGTAAAGGACACCAACACAAAATAATCTAGCAAAATAAACCCAAAAGAGGAAAAATATCATGGAAAAAAGTCCTACATTCTATAATTCTGCCAAGAAATTAACATCCAGATGCTTGCTTGAAGAGGGAAATATTGAGAGCTGAACAAGACATACACAGCTGTGTGAAAATCTGTTTTCAATTGTCTAGTTGATACAAACTTATTCACAAGGGTATCAACTTAAAATTCTTTTTAAATAAAAAAAAGTCTTGCTCTCTTTCCTGATCACTTGTCAATACTATAAAATTCATCTATTTTTTTCCCAAGTTTTATTTTTTAATGTAAAAATGTACAAAGAAATTTTTCTTTTTCTTACTGAAAATTTTAATATTTTGACCATAGACTTCCAACATGTACAAGTTTTTTTTTTATTTTTTTTTCTTCAAATTGTCTAAAACACATGGTTATCTGTAATCGTGAAAACGTGGAGAATACAGCATTAATGAAATGCATTTTCTTAGCCTTCTATAACACCTGTCTAGAGCTAATCTGAGAAGCCTTGAGCTAACAGCTCTCGGAATAAGAAAAAATTTTCTATGTATTAAATTGTGTAGAAACGCACTCACTGGTTACATCAGAGAGATTCATGGCTTTAACAACAATGTAATTTTGGCAGAATATTGGCAGATGTTGTCATGATGATAACCTTTGAACTAAAAACAGAGTTCTTGAAAACTGAAAACAATGGCTATCTGAAGGAATCTGCAAAGCTCATCTTTCAGATGTATCCTTTCACCCCTCCATCTCAGTTTTTTCAAACAATGGTATGGTCCATCTTTTAGATGGGCTACATATTTTCTCTCTCTTTGGAGAATTTTCGGTAAGAGGGGAATATGAACGACTCAGTGAAGGCACAGAATTTGTTGGTTTGTAACATCTCACATATCTCTACTCCAACACATTATTCAAGATTGAAAACACTACACTAACATGACAAAATTAGTCAGTACAGCATGCGCAAAACATTCACCCTGGCAGAAAACAAAATCATTGAAATTCAAAAAAAGTGTCCACTGTGCCGTTGAACAAATTTTCAAAATCTTCACTACTGTCAACTAAACTGATTGCTAATTGGCAACAATCTGTCTTTTCACATACAAAGGAACTGCAGAAAAATAAAAAAATTATGTCAACCTCGTAGATGAACAGTCACGGTGCTTTCAATGAATTGAAGGTAACTGAAACAGAACACATGAAACACGGTTGCTATAACGGATGTTACACTGCTTTTTCTGACAGAGATTTATTTCACTTGTAACTTTCACTGGGGCAAAGCCTCAAGGAATATCGTGACAAAGAGTCCACTTTTGAAACCAACCTCATCCAAGTTCAATGGCAAACAAACACGATGAGTCACAGTCAATAGAAGATACAATTCAGAATACAATTCGAAAAAACGGATTCAAATGTTTTGTCCTCTATTCCTTCCTAAATTTACATCACATGATCCAAGATCTTCAATCTCAACCAAACACGCATTTGCTTGTTTTTAAAAATTCATTTCTCATATCAGATGCAGGTTCTGAACAAAATCAAATCACTCCTACAGCAAAACAAAACCTGCTAAACTAACATTCCTTAAAAAAATAACAAGAGCACCAAAAGAATTTTTTTGTTTTTCTTTTTGTTGTTTTTTTTTTGAAGTTCAGTATTACTGATGACTGGGTTGCAAATTTCAAACTTACAGACCTACGGTTCCTACCATCATTGGTATAAACGCTTCCCAGACAAACTTACAGAGCTATGATTCCCACCAACATTGGTATAAACACTTCCCAGCCAAACATTAGGAGGCGGTTATCAAACCAAAGTCATGGAAACTTCAAAAATGAAAAAAAAAATTAAGGCATTTGATTACTTCTATGGTCCCTAGGGTGTCCTGAGTTTTCACATTGTCTGAAAAAAAATCTTGCTGTACGTCTAAGACGGGGAAATTATTTATTTAAAACGAAAGAGAGTTTACAGCTGTATGAAACATCTGTTTATTTGTATTTAACAGTGATGAAACACATTGGAGTCTGCAAAATCTACTGAGAACTTCTCTACATGGTATTCAAAGGTAGGTTATGATTCAAAACTGGTTCCATGCGCTGCAACCATGAGAGGGCGCCACAACAGTGCTCCATTGGCTGCTGGGGCGATTCATGAACAGGTGCTACACCAAGATTATGCATCAATGACTGTTGGGATATCCTTGTGAGTTCTGAAGTAAGTGGCTAAATGAAGGGATATCTTCATAAAAGGTTCAGTGACCATATGAATTGGTCAGTAATAAAAGGTTCTGTGACCAGATGAAGTGGTCAGTAATAAAGGGTTCAATGATCAGATGAAAAGGTCAGTAATAAAAGGTTCAGTGACCATATGAATTGGTCAGTAATAAAAGGTTCTGTGACCAGATGAAGTGGTCAGTAATAAAGGGTTCAATGATCAGATGAAAAGGTCAGTAATTATGAAATGACGATAAGAGGATAATGTGAGAGAGTACATTGATTAACTCTATTATATAAAGCAGACATTTTTAGGTAATATTGTCTATAGAGAGTTTAGAAAATTTGTAGAGTTTGTGAGTTGATTGTGTACACTTTGAACTTTTCCATTGTAAATCAACAAATCAGTTGATACAATATTATCTGAGGTCTTCATGGTACTTTTACTGTATGTTTATTTAATTTTCAAAGATTGGAATTTCTACATAGGTACTAAATTTTCAGTGTTACCTGTACCCCTGTGTGAAAAACTACTTTTTTAGAAAGAAAGGCGGCACCTACAAAATTATTTCTGAAGAAAATGTACATTTTATGAGAGGAAGGTGTTCGCCTTTTATATAAAAAATTTTACAACCCACTGGAGAACTAGTGAGCCCAATATGGATAAAAAGGGGGACAAAGAATTACGTAGTGTTTATGGTTGATGCAAGATGAAGAGCGCCCTCACAGAGCAGCTTGAGAAGACACGCTAGTCATGGTCAGAAAGCATGGTACCAGTCTGTCGATGAACAAGTTGAAAAAACTGTGTGAAAATTTGTGACTGCATACTATAATATGAGTTAAGTCTGCTAGATAGGTCAAATGATACGTAAAACTTGACAGAAATCTCAGGTTTTGTGTCTTCACATCAAAGCTCAGGTGTTAGGAAGAAAGGAAAATATTACAGATTCTTCTCAACTCTTGAAGCTTTTCATCGCACATGGTCTCCCCTCTGTCATGACGAATTCTGTTGATTCTGTTTCAGAAAGGAAAGACAAAAATACCGTGTGACTCTGTAGAATTTTGATAAATTTTCAATAATAGTGTATCATTTCCCTACAAAGGTTACTTCATACAAACACCTCACTAAGATTTTAAAGAAATACCTCTCATTCGGTTAGACAAAAGTTTTTGTTGCCAAATTTTCAAGTAAACCTTTATAATTTAGTGAAGATGTATTCTTTTTCCACTATGAACAGAAGTGTGTGGTATGACTTATTTTGCCTTTCTCAAGTCTGCCAAAGTTGTATCTCTGACAGGAAACAAACTCTTTCTCTTGAGGATGCGCTGTGCAAACAAAAACAGCTGGCTTGATTGTAGTCCTTGCATGATATGCAAATTATATGGTGACATCACAGTGTACTATAATGCTGGTATGCAAATTATATGGTGACATCATTGTGTAACAGAATTCTGCTATACAAATTATATGGCTAAAAACGGAACTGTAGTGAAATACTGCTTCATGTCATAACTTTTTTAAAATCGCCAATATCAGGATCAGTGCAGATTTCAGAGTCTGTAACATTGGCTGGCATATACCCTTGAAGGACATTCAAGCAGGAATTTCATATTCTGTGAGTCTTTCTGTCCAACATGACCTAAATGGCAGCTCAGTGTTTTACAGACATGTTTACAAAATATTTCTGATCATAACCTACAACCGAACTATATATTTCATACATTTTGAAATAATTGAAATTTACCTCAGCTGTGTGGAGTACAAAGTTGTCATAGACAGCACAAAGATCTTCAAGTTTGTATTGTTCCAGAACTACAAAACCTTCTAAACTGTAGCTGGCTTTACGGGCGCACGATTCACAATGTACTTCATATTTCTTGTCTTTTACTGTCGTGAACAGAAGATTAAACACTTCCACCTGTTTAAAAATAAATAATACAAACACAGAACATGAGTTTATGCTCGCAAAGGTGACACAGTACTTTGTATTGGTAGTGAAAAATAAAACAAAGTTTATATAATATATAATAATGTAGACTATAATGACAAAAAATCTTCTGAATTCATAGGGCCCATATCTGTTTCAAGTAATGGTATGGTTTACATTGTCAGCCCTAGTTGACTTAACAAAAGTGTCTGTACAATCGCATGATGTTGAATTTTTGAAATATTGGTATGCTGGACAAAACCTTACAAACTTCAAAACCATTCTCTGTGGTCATTCAGTGTCTGTCAGTTCACAGGAAGAACTTACTAACATAAGGTGAATGAGTCATGGAAATAAAGATATCAAGTTAGTTTTTTCAAATATGTGAGTTTTAGAAACAAAAAGTTCTCTATGTCACCCATAAACTCAAAGTAAAAAAATTCGAATACTTTTTTCAGCAATTTCAAGGACTTTTTAAAGTCCAAAATACCATTTTCCAGATATTGTTTTTACAACATATTGTTGTTGTATATCTCCACTAATCACCTCATCATTTTTGAAAATTTTCGGATAGATTATTAATTTTCAGGATGCTTTTTTTTTCAAGGAATTTTCCAAGACTTTCCAGGAAAGACAGTGATATTGTTTACCTCACAGTCGGTACAATAGTGGGCAGCTTCTTCTTTACTTCTTCCTTGCCAATGAACTTCAACTCCTTGCTGTCTTAAACTTTCTTGTGTTAGAATACACTGCTTCACAGTCCGCAGCAAGCAGTACCTGTGACAGCAAACAGAAAATATCAAAAACATCAGAATTTGGGAAGAGAATTTTTGAAGTGTTCAATGTTGTTCCATTGATACACAACAGGGATTGACTCTGTTTCTGAATCCAAGTCCTACATTTCTAAATTCAGATTTTGGTTGCGATCAGATTCTGACAGACTCATCCCCTCACAAACTGTACAGTTTGTTGTCGAAACTTTCACAAAGTACATTGATCAAAGCTTTTAGTTTAACTTGCAAACACTACATTGACCCCTAGATGTGACTTTGGCATGATTTACAAAGACTGGATTTGCACTGAATCATTTTACAAATCAACTTAATTCTAGGGGGTCCATTCGCTTAACAAAGATGTGGGAGGCCCCTCAGAAAACCCAGTTTTCATAATAATGATTAGGCTCCCTGTTCTTCTTGTCCACCATGACTTCCAAGCTCTCTTGATGTCTAAGAACATATTCTAGTAAAGAACACAAATTATTCTTTACTCACTTGATCATTTCAAACAGCTTTGGATCCGAGATCTTGATATTCTTGGCCATATTCCAGGACAAATGAACCATTGGAACAATGGATTTCACTTGCTGTAGCTTATTCCATTCATATCTCTCAACGGCAAGCTTGTACTGATATGCAGTCAACGGACCAACATTCCATGCTATGTTATTGCACCAGCCCTGGCATACAAAGACAAAATGTTTAGATTTATATTTTGTTTACGCTGGCTTATAAGAATATACATATTGCTGTACTATCCTATCAAGCAGGTGACCAAGGTTACATCTAAATAGACTACAGCAGAGGACTTCAGGTAGAATGGGACGCCTCAGGGACGGATATTCAGACTCTGAAATTTTAAAATACTTTTTTGGTTTACAACATGTGAGGGTTCATTTTGAAATATGGAGTGAATTAACTTTTCATTTGATTATTCTTGTGAATATCAAAAATTCTTTTTCCTCATAGTGGCCATTTTGAGTTTCAGTTGTCGGGAAATATTGTACCAAAGTTTGCACGGTGACCTGAGTTTTATTCTTGACAACTGGACTGGTTTAATGTTTCTGTATGGAAAGTTTAGGGCTTTGTGAATACTACCTTAAAATTTTGCATTCTGTGAAAACATTTTGACAGATTTCTTCTTATTCTAGTAAAGCTCATCAAGAACACCTGATACAAAGAACCAGGGATTGAGGAATGCAACTTTAACCAAATTACCTGGCACTAGAAGACAGAGTTCACTATACAGACACTTACCACAGCCTGTACCCAATGCACAGTACCAGCGTTGATCCATACCAAGTCACCTGGTCTCTGTATGAATCTATAGACTGGTACGTTTTCCTCATACAGATCCTCCAGTATGGGCCACCAGGAACCAATCAGATAGTTTATTCCATGTCTACAAAGTAAAGAGATGAAATATTAGTCCGGGAGGAAATATCACAGAATTCACACTGAGTTTGAAATAAAGACTATTATGCCTGAAGCAATGCAACTTCATGTTTATCATTTATGATATTTCTACTTCTTTAACCTGAACTATCCCACCTCCCTGTAAACCGGTCCACACACCATTGATAACAATGGATTTGGGCCAAACCATGGTGGTGAAAGGGTTAAAAGCTGTCATGAGTGAGTTGGCTGAGGTACAATTTCAATTGAGGGCGACGGTTTGCAGAATACATGCAGTATTGAATGGTAACACACAGCAAGAAGGATGAAGTTAAAGTTTTCTGGAAAAGTGACAGGTATCACTTAGGTCTTACAATTCCTCTGCAAGTGAATTTTATTTAACAGTAAGTTTTTGAGGCCTGATCCCCTTGCGTTGGATAACATAAGTTTTATCCTCAAATTTTTTTACTTTTTATTTCCTTGTCTATTGCCCTGATAAACTAATTGAAAACTGCAGACCAGGCTAATGATTGAAATAACTCAGAATGGCTTCAGCAAAACATGATTACATTATAGAACCACAGCTGTATGTGTGCAATAAAGATTGATAATAATTCACAGACTGGCAATGCCCACAGGTCGCCAGTGGCAATGCCTACAGCTAAAGGGGCAAAATATGCATGTTAGAAGTTAGGTGCAAATACTCACTTTTCACAGAAGTTATGGATAACACCCCAGTACGGTTCCGGCACTGCAAACCACTCACAGTCACCAGGCCCAATGTTGATGTTAACTGAACAGGAGTTGTTGTTTTCCTGATGTCCTGGAGTTCGACTCCCCGGCACCTTCATGTACAGCTGTACGGAGTTCATACCCAGAATGGTGTGTCCCACGTGACTCAACATATTAGCTGCTGACACAACTCTTGTAAAGACTGGCAGTTTTGTTAGCTCTTGCAGCTGAGCTTTCCACCTGCGATGGAAATAGTTTCAGGTAAAACACTTTTGTTATATTGAAGATTATACACAGTTTTTAGCAATAGTAAATTTTATATTTGTGTAATATTAATAAAATAAAATAAAAACATATTTTTAAATTACTTGAGAATGGATGAGAGCATGTCACGAACATAGTTTTCAAGAAAGAACACAAGCAAGGACACTGAACACGTTTCTGTATTTGTAGAACAAAATTCTTCAGTAAAAACAACCAAATTATTTACAGACAACCATATTCATCATGAGCAATTTCCTCATAATATTAATGAAGAAAATCATAAACAAATTTCAACTCACTTTTTCTCATCTGATAAATCCACATTTGTACCAAACTTGAGTAACTTGAATTGTCTTCCACCTGGGACTTTTTTCTTACCACTGCAAGAAGCCGAGTAGAAGTTGCTCATTAGTCATTCTTTCCATCTTATTGCCCAAAAGAATATTGCATGATGGTTGGGTAAAACTTGTCAAAACAATGTGTTAAAATATCCAAAGCTCTGGTGATGGTACAATGCCAAAATCTCCAGTGGTAGGGTTGGAGACCAGTATAACAAAATCATCAACATACAAGAAATACACTGTAACAAGAGTAGGAAATGCCCTCTTGCCTGGGGCATGTGAAATATTTGTCAGTTATCTGCCTGATGGTTGGGTGGACATAACTGCTGATTTTCAGTTCACTAAGGTCACATAGTATACAATATGTGATAACTGTTGGGTAAATTTCTGCCTGAGCGGACAATGACCTGCCAAGATATCCCTTGGTTACTCTTCTTAAATTTCCTAAACGGCAGCACAGTCCTTCCATCACATGATGGAGGGACTGTACTCACCGCATGTCATGCATACATATGTTATCAATGATGCATACATACAACACACATACACAATACATTGCAAATACCAATATGCATGACTACAAACTCTTTAAGACTTGTAGTTTTTGATCACGCTACATCAACTGACCTCTTCGATGTCGTAGACGATCCCGAGTCACTATCATTCTGATCCATGTGTGAACTATGTGAATGGTGCTGTTTGTCCTTCATTTTATTCTTCTCTGCTTCTTCCTGTAGAAATCACAAAAAGTCTGAAATTGAAAGGACTGCCGGAGATCTCTCTTGAACGTCAACAGTACTATACACCTGTACTAATATGCAAACTAGGTTTAATACGTCGGTTTCGAGTTGTCAGAAAACGTACGAATTTTTAACAACGGTCGCATGGGGGCGCTCGAGATTTTCAAAAGTGAGGGCTAAAATTTTAGTCATGGAGGGAAGTCGCAACATCACGCGTGAAGACGTCCGCAAAATGAACATGAAAGAGCTACGAGAATTTTTAAAAGCAAGGAAGATTCCCCTTTCCAAAGCTTAAAAGGCTGAGTTGGTAGAGCTTGCTGAGAAATCCATTGACCTTGGATTAGAAACTAATGTAAAACATGTGAAAGAGGCTCCCCACCATACTATCCAAAATGGTTTTTTTTTGTGTCGAATTTGTGTTTGATTCGTTTTGAATATGTGTTCCTACATTCTTATCCGATTGTTTGTGTTAATAAAAATGTTTGTTTCGTTTCGGATATTTGTAGGGAAGTTTGGATTTGTGTGTACGGTAATGTTTTGTTCGTGTGGGGAAATCTTATGGCGAGACGCAGCCGGGCCTATGATGGTGTGAAAGTTAATAGAGTGGCACTTCATGCTTGCGATTCGAAACCCGAGCGTAGTTTCTCATCAGTCGCAGTGTAGATTCTTTCCTTAGTTTGTGTTTGTGAAAATTTATTTTAATGCATTTTAATGATCTTGCTCTTCGAGTAGCGAGGCAAGTTCCCGTTTTACATGCGTTGGCAAGACGCCGACATCGAGACTGTTGCCGTTTCGTTTAGTATTATAAGAATCATCGCCCTCGAATAAGGTCGAATAATGTCGCTCATGCTTATGTTTTGGCGATGTGTCCGTCGAATTCGGCAGAAAATCACACGAAACGAGAGATTTTGAAGCAAATTAAGTACGAGGTATGAATTTTGAGAATGATAGGGAACGATCGACGGTTACATGATAGATGAACTTGCTACTTTTCACAGTAAAATCAAACGTCGAAGATGACATGGTGGCATAATCCCTATATATAGGAAATATACCGGTAGTCATTTGGTTTCCTGACATACTTTTTCTCAGGCATATGTACACACGTCTATGGGGCGCATAGTCAGAGAGCGGAATAGATCACAAACATGTGGAAACTGTTAGGTACCCAGCTAAGTTCACGTGGTATCATCCTTATCCATTTCGATCTCAGGCGTTTCTTAACATCGGGGAAACGGTGGAAGGTCATGCTATTCATCCATTGGTATTTTTCGAGTTTGCCGGCTTTGCAGTAAAAGTTTGGCAGAGTCAAACGCTTACGGTGACAACAGAGCAGATGAAAGTAGACTAAACTTAGGTTAGGAATACGGAGTCTGTGTTATCGCAATGTACGCAGACCGGAGTCCAGAAAGTAGCCCTCACTTCCGGTCAAAGGAAGAGCGCCCCTAGTGGCGAAAGCTTAAAATCCTTGAATTACCGCATGGTCTTATGGTAACTCGAAACCGACGTATTCTCTTCAGGGTTGACCTCAACCTCTAAGCATGTCACCTCACATGTCAGGGTTCAAAGTTCAAGGACACCATCACTATTAAAATTTTATGATTACAACTATAATCATGGGATGTAATTGCAAGCTGAATTTGTATTTTGTGATACACATCACAAAGGCACTTTTCCCGATGATTCTGAATATCACAACCTTGAGCAAGTTTTTCAATGACTTTCCCAAAGGTTCTGATTCCAAGAATGACTTACCATTTAGGAATAACTTACCAGGTGAAATTCACAGAATTACCTAAGAGATTCATGAAATTGACTTACCCTAAGTGATTCTTGGAATGACGATGCTTGATACTGTGCATACTTGGCAATACTGGTGAATGATCTATTGCTGTCACATTTCCACACTTTCTTCAAACCCTGCGCATCCCAGTTCTCATCTGCAGCTTGCTGCCTCTGCGCATTGCAAAGAAAATAGTCAATCTCTTGTCAGGACAGAGTTTACATTGACCTTCACAAATCCAGAAACATCAAACCGTTACCTATGACCATTTCTGGTTGATAAAATTTGTGGGATCATGTCAAATATTTGGCATCAAAATATTTAATAGCTGCAACATCATTGTTGACCTCTTCAACATTAATTTCAGTCAACTTATAATGTGTTTATATACTTTGCAAACGGATGAAGATTAGCCTTGGCCACATACAGGGTCTGTACACACAGAGTCACTTAAAATTCAAGGACTTTTTCAGCTTTTTCTTTTTTGGTCCAAATTACCATTTTCCAGATATAATTTTTTATATATCATTTTTGTACATCTTTTTTATGACATCAAGACAGAGCTCGTCATTTTGAAAATTGTTTGTGGATTAACAATTTCCGAAGACTTTCCAGGACTCTTGATTTCATTTTTAAGGACTTTTCCACTTCTTTCCAGGAGACTTTAAAATTCAAGGAGAGTACGAACCCTGCATGTAAACCCTGATTAAGGTTCCAAGACAAGAAATTTGACCTTTTTAATCTAACAATTCTCTAACAGTTAATAAAGCTCAGAACCCCCGTAAATTATACATTTTCTGAAAGCCTAGATATACGGGAACATTTTGGTAACCACAGTGTCACCATTGTTTACATCACTATCACGTGACAAGGTAATTTCCATAACCTTTCAAAAATCGGTTTTCCCTACGTTTTGTCTCAATACTTCAAAATATCTGACTCAAACTTGCTGGAATGCAAGCTGTCACAATGCTCTTCCAAAGTGTGTCTCAGATTTTTTATATCTTGCTTAGTTTTTTTGGAGCACAATTTTAAAGAAATCAAGTACGGTTGAATTCACTGCTCTGGAAGTTTTTCTGGCATAAAAACTGTTTAAGAAGGTTTAAAAAAATTCTGAGACACACTTTGAAGACCCTTAGGACAGCTTGCACTCACACAAATTTCGGCCACATATCTCAAAGCATTGAAACAAAACATAGGGAAAACCGATTTTTGAAAGGTTATGCAAATTACCTGTCACGTGATAGCTATGTCAACAATGGTGACACTATGGTACTCAAAATGTTCCCCTATATCTACGCTTTCTGAAAATATATAATTTACGGGGGTTCTGAGCTTATTAAACACTAGAGAATTGTTAGTTTAAAATGGTCAATTTCTTGTCTTGGAACCTTAAAAGGAGTGATTCAGGTATACCATCAGATGGCCAGCCCTACAAGGGTTTAGTCAGCCCAAGTACATTTTGATATGAAAACCTACGCAACAAGGGAAACAAAGCCATGTTCACATCAGAGTGCAAAGTTCATGACCCTTTGACCTTTCTTACCTGTGTCCTGACTTCAACTAAGTGATCTGCATTGGCTTCAACTAAGGTCTTGGTAGAAAACAGGCCCAGGTCTAGCTTGAGAGCTGCTGCTAGACCACGAACAACTGTGATTGGCTGATTGGGAGATATACAGTACTGTTGTAACGCTGGCGAAAATGCATCTCTTTTGCTTTCAAGCTGTAATCAAACAAAACAACACTATGTCAGCATGACTGTAACTGAAGTAGAAAAACCTATTTGCCGCTCTGCGATATATACAACTTCGGCAAAGTCTATCTTGTTGGCAGACAGAGGTTTTAAATGGGGACACTGAAATCGAGGTAACACCTTCTTCTGCGCCATGGTTGATTTTTGCCTAATATCTCAGCAGCCTAATGTGTATCTGAACAATAATGAGGTTGGGAGGATCAATATTTTGAAAAGTTACACACTTTCTCAAGTCTAACAATAACCTCAAGGTGGAAAAACTTCCTCAACAGACAATGAGGATTCACACATTACTAACATAAAGTGATTGTTAAAGGGCCAGCAGTTTGAATTTTAAATGTGTTTTAACTTTTTGTTTTGTATGTTCTTGTTCTACACCCTGAAGCATGTTGAAACAGCGAATATTCAGCCTGTCAACCACCACATCTAAATGTGTAAATTGCACTGTTATTGTTAACATTTGATTTCTCGTCTGGACCAAAATTCACTTGTCAACAATAACAATGCAGTCTACCTACACATGTACAGTATGAGGTGACTAGCTGAATTCACTGAGGAGTAGAACAAGAAACTCTATTTCACACGGAAACAGAAAGTGGAAAAATCATCAAAAGTTAGAGCTACTAGCCTTTCAAGCCAGTATTGCATGACTGTCTTGTCAATGCTACTTTGGATGCTGATATGAATCTTATCGCACAAGAGAAATGGAAACATCGGATATTTCATATTCTTTCTGAACAACTCCAAAGTTTTGCTTGTTTCAAGATAAACGTGTCATTCCTTCATTCACTTCAATGCGCTACTTTTTGGGACTGACAAGTGGCGATGCGTGCTACTGGCTCAGTCTTTATCATACTCACATATACATACACATACTTACATATACAGTTGGAGTTGGTGGGCTGAGTTTATCTTTCGGGAGGGGTGGGTAAGGTGGCGGCGGAGGGGTCGGCGGCGGCAGCTTCTCCAGGAGAATACTGTTGTTGGTGAGTCCGTTCTTGCCGATCCTCTTACACATACTGGTGATTTCCGCGGAACTGGAGTAAATGGAGAGTGACCCTGGTGATGAGATACTGGGAGAGTTCTTGCTGCTCATGTTGCTGTTGATAGGAGGGCCTGAGCTGAACGTGTTCACAGTTACAGCCTGGGTCACAGAGATGACATTGATAATGCAATGGTTAATAGAGCTATGCTGGGGGGTTGAAAAAAAATCTATTTTTTTATCGTTGAAGAACAACAGCACTTTAAAAAGGTTGATTACATGAAATCAAAGGTTACGGCACTGTAAGTGTCATGCAATTTAAAAAGAAAATTGAAAGTATAACAGACTCACTGTGAAAAAAATTAAAACATGCTTCCTACTAAAGGGCGAGAGATGTAATTTTGGTGAATGATGGAGAATTGCTGAGAGTGTAGCAGTGAAGGAAAGCCTGGATGAGCTTGGAGAAGTGCAGAGTGTGCTACATTGTAACATGCAGCAAAATGTTTTGATTTCATGCAGATACTATTGGTGCATACTGTAATCAGCAGGCATTTCCATGGTTGCCTTGGATACCAGTGAGATTTGATACACTTCGGGGGGAGGGGCAGAGGGTAGTGAGCAATGATAATATGAAGTGACCCTTTGACCCCTACATGAAAGACACCCCATCCCTCTTGTTGTCAGGTAGGTCTCCCATGACATGCTTTTGTAAACAGAGGTACCATCCATGTTTGTCAAACAATCCCTCATTTACTCGTTCACACAGCATTCAGATTCTCACCCTCCTGTTAGCCTGTACATGGTGAATTGGTGTCCCGTGGGTGTAAAGAGCTTAAGTGTCATATTCCTTTACTTGCTAGAAATACCTTTTCGCAGTCTCTTTATTGCCCCCACCCCCGCCCCCAGTTAAATTATCAAGACTCAACTTCATCACTGAAAATATTGGTGCTGAAATTCTTGGTGTGGAACAAAACTAATGCTGGACCAAATCACAATGGAAAAAGTACAGTTGTTTTATGGAGCCCCAGTAAACACTTGCTTTTTAACCAAAACACAGATCAAGGAGTGAATTCACAGATAAGACACTATGAATGAAAAATTGTAGATCACTGATGAGAATAACCACAATTTTTTCATGTGTGGTAGCATAGGTGATGCTGAAGAAAGCTTCATAACCACCAGGTGCAGCCCAAACTCAAGTTTTTTATAAATCTGGTGCTAGTGGTAGCCTCTAACAGTTATCTTTTATCCCTACATGATCGTTGCTGAAGACACTGTCTGTAAATCTTTCATGTTCAATTTATATCCCTCGGTCTCTATGAGAATGAAGAGAAGACAATTACAGTTTGACTATGCTTTTCCACCTATTTGCTTGCAAATGGTTCATCCCTATCTTTCATTGAGATAGGGTTGTACCATTCTGCAGGGTGGGAGTTTTCCCACGCGTTCAGAGGTGAAGAGTATGGATATGAAGAAAAGATGTGATAATGAATTTGTAGTATTCAAACTAAAGTTAAGAGACTTTGCCAGCTAACCAGAAAGCAAGACGACGATTTATCCTGGAATGGGCCAGGTTCTCTGTTCAAATACATGCTGCCAATACACATGACAGCTATATAGCAATCAAACTTCTTAGATTTATTTTGTACAGGTGTATTGATTTATTTTGCATGTACACCTAAATGATGAAATAATTCAGTTATTGCGCCACGCTGGTCAAAGTGCCGATACAAAATCTCTTATAACAAAACATCAAAATCAGTTTGTCATGTCCCGATGATGGCTTTTTCACCCTTTCACCACCATGGTTTGGCCCAAAACCATTATTATCAATGATGATTGTGGGACCTGTTTACCGAAAATGGGGGGTGAACAGGTAAGAAGAACCTTGTGAACAGTGTGCCCTCTAAGCATAATTTTTGAGTCATGACTCAAAAATATTCTCTGTGACGCAAGAAAATTTTCAGCTGAATAGGAAATAATACATGGTGACTCAAGAAAAATAACCAAGTTTTTAAATTGACTCAAAAGTTTTTTGAAATCTTGTTAGTTAGAGGGCACACTGCTTGTGAACTTTCTGAAAGATAAAGATCTGAATGGGTAACTTGATTTCTACTCACCTTTTCTGTGTTGTTTCTTTCATGCATGAGTTTAGTTTCGGTAGTACTGAGCAGTCCCTGTACTCCTGACACTGAATTTACCTGATGTTCTACCTTGGTGAAAACCCCGCGATTCTGGCTCGGCTCGCCGCCCTTTGGCGATGACAAGTTAATTTGTATTCTACTGGGCGACGCCAATGAAGAGTTCAATGTGTTTGTCGTCAGCATCGTATTTGAACTGGATGACGTTATCGGGCTCGGTAAGTTACCGAGAGTCGAGTCCTTTGCTCCATGACCGAAAATAGTGCGAAAGTTGCCTGGCATTTCTTTTTGGTGGGTCTGACTAAGGAATGACGCAAGGCTTGGAGTGGAGTTTGTGAAGGTATTTTCCAGTTGCGATTGAGCGTACGTCAACATATCAGATGAGCATGGTGGGATAATGCTGCCGCTGGAATTGATAATACTTGGGATACTCTTAGTAAAGTTAGTATCAGAGGTATTATGAAGAGCAGCATTCAATGCTGGGGTCTGCTTGTCAATAGGTTGGCTCCCTCGACCCACTGTATTTTGTTCACTTTGAGCAAGCTGTGCCAACATGCTGTCAGCAATGGCCTGCGGAGACATCACGTTCCGTGGAGTCGTCGGAGGGTTCAACTCGGCTACTTTCTGCAACATCTCTGTACTTTGTGGAGCTGTGACGTTGGGCGCGACAAAGTCACCGGCCATTGCACTTTGAAAACCCATTCCGCTTGGGAAGGTCTGGACGGGGTTTTGAGACGAACTTGCCGCGGGGGGAGTGGGCATACTTCTTGGGACACCGATGGGTGACTGGGAACTATTGATCCCCTGAGAAATGCTTGAGTTCACATTTTGATTCATTACATTCACAACTTGGTTGTTGAAAACGTTGGCCTGAGGTAGAGTGGTGTTTGTTTTACGCGGTTGAGTCTGGTAAGGCATGTTAGGCCCTTGTGACTGGACCCGACTGATGTCCACATTGGGTACTACTCGGTCAGCTGTTCCTTGCATAGACGTAGGAGGCGGAGCCTCAAAAGGAGGCATGTTCACATTTCCACTGAAAGTCGTATTGACGTTATTTCCCGTGTGACTGGACATTTGAAGCCGTGGAATGGGTCCAAGAGTGCCGTGTGTGGTCATACTCGTTGAGCTTGATGTAGGAAAGTTCATAACCATGGTGGTGTCCGCAGACGACATCATAGGAGACCCTATGGAGGAGGGAGGGTTCACCATCCTTGGCGCAGACAGAGTACCTGTCAAAAAGGGCTGTGACTGGTTGTTCACTGACGACGAAGCAGACAGAAATGGCGAATTCAGCATATTGTTGTTTGTCGACGTCGGGAAATTTTGCTGAGGAGATGGCTGCATGGAACTAATGCAGCTAGGAATTCCAGATAAAGTCGGCAGAGTCTGACCTGATTGGGAGGAAATTCCAGATTGCTGCAGTATTCCTGATAAACTGGACATCATATTTCCGGGCATGTTCATTCCAGTACTCGTCGGCAAATTCTGTCTAATGTTTCCAGCCATATTCATGTTTCCTGGCACATTTGACAGACTACTGGTCATGACAGTGTTTCCCAACATATTCATGTTCCCTGGCAGACTGGCAGCTGCAGTGCTCATAGCACCGCCAGGCATGTTCTGGTTCATAATATTGCTATTTCCTGGTATATTCCGTAACATGTTTTGCATGTTTCCCACAAACTGTTGCTGCTGTTGTTGTTGTTGCTGTTGCTGCTGCTGTGGCTGTCCGCCTTGCTGCAGGAGAGCTATCTGTTGAGGCATGCCTGGTTGCTGCGCCACTTTTCCAAAGGGGCTTTGTTGCTGCTGATGCTGCATCCTGAGCTGCTGTTCCAGTTGTTGCAGAATCAACAGCTCTCTGGGATCGAGAGACTGCCTATTCTGCTGCAGTTTATTCAACAACTGCAGCTGTGGTTGTGACAGCGCAAACGATGGCGACATTGGCTGTGACTGCGGTTGAGGAAATCCAGCTGGCGGCATGTTCCATGACTGAACTGGAGTGGAAGTTTGTTGCTGTTGGTAAAAAATCATGAGAATTAGTTAAGATGAAATTATTTTTATCTGCTCGCTATCACTCCACACATACTGTTCTGGATTAATTGAAAATATGTGATATTTATTCCTGTTCAAGTAAAATAAATCTACAAACACTGTCCACCTCTGACAGCCAATGTCATTTTCCATGACAAACTAGTTCAGAGATTGTGAAGTACTCTGGCAACTTTCAGAAACTCTTTTTTGTTTCATATCAGAACTATTCACAAGGGATAACAATACATGTTCTACACAGGAGCTCTGTGCAGTGGCTGATTTCAAATGCCCAAAGTAACTGACAATGTGCAGCACTGCAGGTAGAGATAGTGAGTTTGCTCTACTCTGGAAGATAACATTCCTGGCTGCTCCTCAATATAGATTATAAGCTTGGAGTAAGAACAGATTGTGTGAGATGCAAGTGAAAACACTTTTGCCGCATCGCTGTGAAATTGTACCTCACCCTCCGATGCTAAAGAAGCCTTTTTCACACTTGATAGTCTGAGGGACTCTTTCTGTATCTAATGTGTACATTTGTCTCACTTGATAGTCTGAGGGACTCTTTCTGTATCTAATGTGTACATTTGTCTCACTTGATAGTCTGAGGGACTCTTCCTGTATCTAATGTGTACATTTGTCTCACTTGATAGTCTGAGGGACTCTTCCTGTATCTAATGTGTACATTTGTCTCACTTGATAGTCTGAGGGACTCTTCCTGTATCTAATGTGTACATTTGTCTCACTTGATAGTCTGAGGGACTCTTCCTGTATCTAATGTGTACATTTGTCTCACTTGATAGTCTGAGGGACTCTTCCTGTATCTATTGTGTACATTTGTCTCACTTGATAGTCTGAGGGACTCTTCCTGTATCTAATGTGTACATTTGTCTCACTTGATAGTCTGAGGGACTCTTCCTGTATCTAATGTGTACATTTGTCTCACTTGATAGTCTGAGGGACTCTTCCTGTATCTAATGTGTACATTTGTCTCACTTGATAGTCCGAGGGACTCTTCCTGTATCTAATGTTTACATTTGTCTCACTTGATAGTCTGAGGGACTCTTTCTGTATCTAATGGGTACATTTGTCTCACTTGATGACATACCTGTTTCTTCGAACCTTTCCTCTTCTTTGCAGGTGTTATCTCTTCCGGTGGCTGGAGCTGAGCATTCATTATTTGTGGAGTCATGCAGTTTGGCAGTCCAGGACCCATGTAGGGTGTCTGTAAGCTACCTAGGGTTTGCAGGCTATTCTGTAAACTACTCTGCATGATAGGACTGGGGAGAGGTGGCATACCCTTCGCCATTGTCATCTGTGGTATCACCTTTCCCTGCTGGTGAACACAAACAAGTAGAGTTGTGAATGATGCTTACAAAGTGAGAGAGCCCTCCCCTAAATTATAGATTTTTCCATTCTAAAACCCTGTGAATTTCCTTCCAAAATCTAGTTGCACCACAGACAAATAGACACTTACACGTCTCTAGAGCGCCTTTGCATTCTCATAACCAGCCTCACCTGACTATCACACGATGTTATTTTAAGACCGTAGCTTACTTGGGGATTATAAGTCACAGTGTATGCAGTAAGCAGTACATTTCTTTGATGTTTGTTCAGAGTCTATGTGCACACTGACACATACATACACACACACACAAACACCCCATACCTATACATTTTGCCCTGAGCTCTTTTGGTCTCCTGAGCTAACAACAAAGTGAGTGTGACAGTAAACATACTCTTGGCACACTTGAGTTATTTTGCTGAAAACTACTTATTCGAATCAGCAAGGCCTTCTAAGGGGGCCAGTGACATCACTCATTGAGAGAGACAAATACAGTAAGGATATTTAGCAAGCCCTAAAGGATTGAAAGCTTCTAACTAAATGTCCATTTGCTAGTCATTGCAGCAGTAGCTATAGCGCCCTCTAGAGTTTCATTGATACTGCCACTGAGGGCGCCATAACAGTTTCATGATCTTTGTGTCTCCCCTCCCTCCGATATGCACTGTGCAATTTACTGACCTGCTGAGGGGTTCCTGGAGCCCCCTGCCGTGATGTCAGCTCAGCTGGGATTGGAAGACTCCATGCTTCCTCAATACTGGGCAGCATTTTTGGTCTGTTAAGAGAAAAAAAATATGCAAATTTACGTTGCTGGACATAGAAACAGGAAATACTTTGCAGAAAGTACACATTTTTTTTATGACATATTCCTTTCAGGTTGAGTAATTTGTAAAACTCTGTCACCTGAAATACCACAAAAACTACAGGGGAGGTAATGCTTTCAATTGAATTCCTAGTGACACCTTTACAAAGGCACTGCAAGGGACAGTTAGTCACTCACCACAAAAGCTGTACAGACTAATAAATTTTCCTCCTGACAGAGGCCAAGAGAAGAACAACACAGCTTGAGTTAGGAGAATTTTCCTGTGAGGTCACCTTGAAATAACCAGTGAAAATCAGAGCTGGTCAAAATCTCCAGACTCTGACCTTGACCTCATTTCGTAAACCAGACAGAGTAATTGTAATGTCTGCATTGAACTCTTCACGGTGGAAAAACAAAGCTGAAAAGAAAGTGATGAGGTGGACTAGACTTCACATGCACACTTGATTGCAAAGTCCCAGGGCTAGGGGGAAGAGACATAAAGTAAATTACATCAGGCACTTGGTTAGCTTTTCAACACTGTATGAGCATGGTTTTATGGTTTTATTTTCAACATTATGGCCAAAGCTCTGCGTTTGGACAAAAAAGAATGTTTTTCTAGGTAACTGGCTCCCTGGTAATCTTGACCTGTACGCCTGACCCAGTCAAACTGGGACATCACGCTTTAGGTGGAGCTCCACTTTGTAAACAAATAAAGTACAGCCATAATGTCACTTTAAGGTCAGACAGAGAGATGTCGCCGTTTCTAATTTCCTTAGGTGTGGTCTAACAGGTGTGAGTTATTAAACTATGGTTAAATCATTTAACGCTTACAGTTTTTGACTGATTTTGATCAGCAACTGGGCCAGATTTCACACAGCTACATAAACTATCCTTGTACTTAGCACTGTCAAGGCCAATGCCACTGTTTCTGGCATGCAAGTCCAACAACAGATTGTGAGAATACATTTGTGTCAAAACAGCAAATCAAATAAGACTGTCATTTCATGGTAAACACACTTGAAACCTCTGAATGAATGCAGGGTCAAACTGAGTCTCCGCTTCAAGGGTCATAGAACTTTTAAGGCACAGCTGACTTCTGTTTTAGAAGTCCACCAGTCCAAATCCTATAAATTTCTATTCAGCTCATAAAGCATGATCATATATCCTTGTGTTCTTCTTTCTCTTTCTGTAGTCTGCTGTTGTGAAGTTGTGAATTTCAATTCATGAGGAAATACTGATGTGAATTTCTCATTTGTCAGCAGTGGCAGATTTCAATTTGTTTATTTCCTTAATTCTGAACCATAAAACACATTTTTTTTTTGACAGCACATTACAAACTACTACGCTGTATGATTGACAGTCTATCATATATCAAAGTGCCTGGTACATGTATGAAGTGTAGAAGAGATGGAGTTACGTGGGTGTCTTTACTACCGGGGCAATGCTTACTTGTTTTGATGGTTAGCTGATGATACAGCACTCATTTGTGACTGTAATACTTTTATCCTCGATGACAGAGCTGGAGCACAGTTCTTGTTCTTTGAGGCGTTAATGTAGCACGTAAGTGCGTCTCTGTGAAAAAACGGTCCAAAAATAATTAATTAATTTTTACTTTACATGAAATGATGTTAGTTTCATTTCTGGTTCATCGAAACGTTTGTCACTGACAAATGCACAAGTGCCTGGTTCTCACAGACCTGTCCATTTGTGTAATAAGCCCTGTCATGAAATAAATTAGCAAGGCTCTATAAAAACTATACCATAACAGTGAAATGAAACTGTTCACAGATGAGTGTTTCTTTTCCCTTATTTCATGGGTAGCTCATGTCAGTTTGGCAGAAATTTATGATGAATTGTTAATATTTCACAATCTCATTCCATTTCTGGGAAGTAACTTCTCATAACAGTGACTGCGTCAACGCTGTAAAAAAACTTTGCAAGGGCCTTTGAGGAAGTGTCAGATGCGTGCCGTAACCAAGACAACAATATCAGCAGAAACTGCTATTTTTTTCCTGTTTGCCAAGACATACCTTGGTTGGTTGCAGGCTTCGTAGAGGATACCGAGATCTGTCCAAGCGGCAACGTGGGATCGGTCAAGTTGTACTGCACATATATAAGCCTGCAATGCGTCCATAGGCTGGTTCTGCTGCTGATAGAGAACGCTGCAAAGCCAAACAAAACGCAAAGGTCAAAATTATTGTTTCATTTCTACTAAATTTGAAATGATTTACAGAATATTTACAAACTATTGAAATCCTTCATGTTAAAACCAATCAGCTAGACTTCACTGCGTGGTTTTCACTCATTTTACGTGACGTAACATCACTGTACGTGTACTGGATATTAGTGTGGCTAAAAATTTCAACATTTCTGACTTTGTCATTCACTTTGGGAATTTCTTTTGATTTCTGTAAAGCATCAAATTTTCTCAAGCCAACAAGAATAATCTTGAGCCGGTGATGAATCAAACGAGTTGAGCAGAGACATTGCACTAAATACCACAGGGTAAATAACCATAATTTCAGCTATGGTAGGCTGTGCAAAGATTCTGATCTGGTTGACAGAGACTGTTCCAGAATTTGTGTTCGAAAAATTGATGCAATAAACTTGATATAGATGCTTTTAAAAAGTGTAACTTTTTTGAAGTTTTCGAGAAACTAAGAGTTAGCTTTTTAAAGACATCAAAAGTGCAGTTTCAAATTTAAATTGAAATTATTACATTATTCACATTTCATTGACTGTTACTCTTCAAGGTGATACATTGCCGGTGAAGTTATAAATTTCCAAATCACACAACATCTACTAAAGATATGCTTTTCAAAATTTGCAAAGTAACAAATCATTGCAACTTGAAACGTGTCCAGTTACCATAACAACATTTCAAAGTACGCTGCTGGATAAGAGGACAAAGTTGCTTCATTTAGAGATAATCTTACATCAGAGCTGTGATTTATTATCAAAGTCAATTAAGTGACAGAAATGCTGAGTAATCGCCCACGCCAACTCTTGCCTTTGTCACGAAGCACAGACACTTCAATAATTTTCTTGTATGTACATGATGACAGGTATGTAACACATTGCATTCAGTATTTTCATGTTGTAATTGTGAGTTGGCTTTCTTCTGGTTTTGTAAAAGTGGTCAGAAATCATGACAAATTTGGTCAATATAATTGAAAAATGCCAAAATATGATGGCACTAACTCCTTCAAATGAGGTAATTTCTTGTCCTATTTTTGTTGTCTTTGTGAAGTGCCTTGACATAGTCAAATATTACTTCACAAAAAAATATGTCAATTCATGGTACGGTGTAAAACTGTATTGACATTTGCAGGTTTTCTGAGCACTTGTTAGCTCTTCAACCTATATGTCTTGTTGATATTGGAAATTATGTCATCTGTATTCCCTCTTCTGTGTCTATGTAGTACTTTCTTCAAAACAATTCACAATGCCGAAAATGTACCTCATTTTCCACACCACACAAAATTGATAAACTTTATGTTTAAAGGGAAAAAGCTTTACTGTCTCTTAACCTTTTGAGTGCTGTGATCTATCCCATCAAAATGTTAGTGCAACATTTTACCAATTTTTATGAATTTTTCAGTAATTTCTTTTGATAATTTTGGACACAACGGACATCACATTTCATTGGATACAGTTTTTCATCAAAAATTTGGCAAAAATAAAATTTGACCGAGGTACATTTTATAGATACAAAAATTGACTTTGGCGCTCAAAGGGTTAAGAACATTTACGAATGAAAGTGTACACCATTACTACTGGTAAGCTGACATATCACATATTTGCAATGGGGTTCAAACAACATCAAATTTCACATCCTACTTTGTCCAATGTAACTTACCCTATAGAGCACCAGGTATCAGCGCTGGCCTCTGATTTGTCAATGGAATGTCTGTACGATACAAAGGCATCATGAACTTTGCCAACACAAGAATAGCACCGTCCAAGAAAATACCAGGATTGTCCGCTGTTTGCATCAGCTTCTATAGACTTCAAGAGACACTGGATTGCATATGCTTCCCGCGCTGTCTTCTCCCCTAACTGTTCTGACGTATGGTGCAACCAACCTTGAAAGGTACATGTGAGGTGATTGGTGTTTAAGACTAGACTGAATGGTACATGCAAAATCATTGGTCGATATCCTAACAGACAACCAATAAGAATGCACTGATTCATGCGTGCACAGTTCTAGACTAAATTTCTTGTTTTGGAAGGCTGCACTAACATCACTCAGGTGGTCTTTCCAGATCTGCGCTTTCTTTAATTTGGTTGAGCTTTATATCTCTTTAAAGGCCTGTGTCAGGCGTCAGATTGTCTTGCCAGGAAATTTACTCACTAGATTACAATTTCAATGGAAGACAAAAGGCTATGACACCTCCATAATCCTATTACAGACTAGAACACACATGATTCCTGGGATCAAGTCCCCTATCTTTAACTGGGGGCATGATAATACCAAAGTGTAACACAATTATTGTTCATAAAATGAGCAATTCAAGACTCACACTTTGAACAAATAATTGCCAAACTTCTTTGTGATGTATCTTTTGTGTTAAGGAGACATTATCCATGACTTTTGATATGAATGACTGAAATTCCGCCGTCATCAATGGTTTTGGACATTGCTCACATACACAGACAGTTGGTGAATTGAATGCTGGGTATTTTGATGTGATTTTGGAGTGGAACAATAAAATGGTTTCTTCAAACAGGAAAGAAGCACATGAAAATATGAGAAAAGTTACACTTCTGTCATTTGTCGGCGTCCGTGTCTGAACGAATGAAACTTGTTTGCTTCAACAATACCATAACTTTGGGCGATTTAATGCGTTTGCATCCCAAATGACCACGTGACTATGATTTGTTGTTTATTACTATCATCGCAACACAAAGCGATACCTTATTTTTGGGAAGAGACTTACCTAATTGCCTCAGAGTATTTGCTTTGATGGTTGTTGGAAGTGACGGGGTCTCTATAAGTTGTTCATACGCTTCTTTTGCAGCTTTGTGTTTCCCCTGGTAGCAAATAAATAAGAAAAAGTTATTTCACAGTGAAAGACCAAATAAAGCAAAGCGATGAAAACACTGATTTTCTTGCCAGAGATGAACATTTCAGGGCAACTCAAATTTAAAACCAGAGTAACACTTACACATCCTCTAACTCAAAGCTAGTCAAGTGGGGTTCAGAAAAGTCAGACCATATTTTACAGATGATCAGTGTTTTTGTTCTGGCCTGAACAAGGTAAATTTTACTTTGGTTCCAAAGTCATGTTACAGGGGTTCCATGTACAACATCAATGTAATTATATTAAATGACAACAGAAAATTACACCAGGTTCCAGCATCATTTACCTATCTTCTAAAACCTAAGCAAAAATAATCAAGGAGGCAGGGCATCCAACTTCCAAGTTCAATTGCAATTCACATGCCATCTATCATAGTGTCATTGTTGTCTACCACTTGGTGTCTATTTGCAGAGTAACACTTAGTTTATAATTCTGCACTCTTTTACTTTGACTTAAATTATTTGAGGTGTTGCTGGTTCAAAAAAATGAAACTTTGAAGGAGAGGCAAACAATGGAATTCATAGCATGGAATTTCATCTTACCTGAATTTCATATAAATGAGCTATGTGGAATTTGACTGGAAAAAAAGGAAGAAAACTGTCTGTGAACATACATGTCAATAGTTGAATAATTATTGTCGCTTTGTGACCACTTCCTTGGCAGCCTTTCAAATACTGTCGTACAATTAACCCTTTGATAGTGCTGTAAATTTTCCCATCAAAATTTTTATGCATTGGTTTTGCACTTTCTTTGAATTTGTCTGTAATTTTTTTCACAATTTTGGACCAAATAGCCATAATGTTTTATTTGCAGCGATTTTTATATAAATTTTGGAGAAATTCTGAAAAATCGTCTGAAAATGAGAAAACTTGTCTGCATTATATTTCATGAAGGCAACAAAATTGACTTTGGCAGTCAGGGGCTAATCACTGTGTTCGACTTGAATAAATGATTTAAAATTCTGGTGAATCAAAACTGAAACTAGTCCAAAACAGAAGTTATGGTTATTCAGAAAGAAATGTTGTGTCACCAATGTCAGTTAAATTATTGCAAGCCACAATTGCATCAACATTACGACTCACTTCCTCTAAAAGTAAATTTTTTGCATCAAAATTTCACTGACTTCCCATCCTAAAACAAACTGACACGTGGGCATAAAACATCACTTCCTCTTCTGCATCAAATTATTTCTTTGAAAATTCAGAGTCTGACACCACATCCACATATGACGTCAGTATACAGTGATGATTGTCAGCAGTTTGCATAACATGATTTGACTTTTCTACTGTCAGCTGAGTCAAATTAAATCACGACTCCACCAGTCATTGATGTGACAGCGCAAAGGACTAGTCCCAAAGTTATGACTGGAATTTCAGAAGTCAACTGTACAAGAATGATGAAAACTGCGTTTTGCTACAGTTTATGTTATAACTGGTACAACAAAGATGACATGTGGATGGTGGGAAGTGCAAACTGCAACCATGCCTTTGTACAGAAAACAAGTATGACATTCTGCACAGCAGTTCTAATGAAACACACCATGCAAGATTTAGTGACAAAGCTAGATCAGTGAACAACTCTGTATTAACCCTTTGAGCACCAAAGTCAATTTTTGTAGGCTTTATTAAAATATACCCAAGTCACTTTTTTTCCAATTTTTGCCAAAATTTTGATAAAAATCTGAAGCCTATAAAATGTGATGTCCATTTGGTCTAATATTATCAAAAAAATTCAGAAAATTCATGAAAATTGGTAAAATGTGGTACTAAAATTTTGGTGGGAAAAATTACAGCACTTGAAGGGTTAACATGTTCAACTGTTAGCTTCACCAGCACAATGACTATAGTCTCAACTGGTGTGTGAATCTGACTGGAAAACTGTCAACTTACTTTCTAATTTTGTTAAAGTACAGCGACTTGAATCTCTGTGAGCTAACTGGAAATGCTTCAGACTTGGTTCATAGTCAGAATTGACCTTGAACATCAACCCAAGACGCAGATGAACTTCATTGGCACGACTAAAGCTGGGATCTGTGTAAAGAACCTGCTGGAAAGCACGAATCGCCCTGAAAGAATGACAGAGAAAGAATACATGCTTGGTAAGCTGAGATAGACATTACTTTGCTGAGAAACTGGCCAACTTTCATGATAGTCACACTGTCAAACAAGTATTACTAATTTTGCTGTGTTCATCTGGTGACAAATAGGTCAACAACACAGCTTTCTGAAAAGGTAAAAACAAAGCTGTATTTTGTTAGTTGTAGTACCAACAACAAAAACCTGTGATGAAAGTATTAGTGAAGTTGTTCTTTTGTGTAACAGCTGCAAAGAAAACATGCAAAATGATTTAAGGTTAGAAACTGCCTATATAAAAGATACCTGTTGTTCTTGGAGCAAAAAAAATCACATACTACACAGAGTTTTGCTGCTAATTATAAGATCAACTGGACTTGGGAGTTATCTCCTCGTCAACAACAACGCCAGCACATTTCCCTCAGGACATGCACATCAGCTTGTGAAACAAAGCCTGCAGCCTACTAATGATGTTAATGATCTTTGTTGTGCTGAGATAATAGAAAGTGCCTGCATCAGGATATACAAATCAAATCCGGGGACCACCCGACTTGTAATCAGTATTTCAATAAACGCCAACACCACCACCACCACCACTATACACCATGTGGGTCTGTTGACTCACTTCGTCCGTCTTGTCTTCAGTGGGTAGACTAAACCTGAGAAGATGCAAATGCGGTTGAAGGGGGGTTGGGGGTGGGGTGAGATGGGGGGCATGTCAAAATAAAAACACAGGAAAGTTGACAGACCTAATCCTGCTTGATGAGTCAAATGTTAAAATCACGATTCTTTAACCCTTTCACCCCCAGTTCCCTGTATACAGGTCCAACTTTACCATAGAAAACAATGAATTTGGGACAAACCATGGTGATGAAAGGGTTAAGATGTCCAGCTGGGTTACTTTAGGTGATGTGTCTATAAATATAATGCTTGGCTACCCTTGGAGAGCTCTTCTCAAAATATAGCAAATCACAGTGGTTTGCATAGATAGAATGCTCATTTTTCAGTAGAATGTCTTTTGGATTGCTGTAAAATTTCAGACAAATGTTTATTGTAAATTACGATCCATACCACTAATTAGCCATCAGCGCCCAATGAACAAACTTGCATGCACTCTCATTATTCCCCCTAAATTTCTTGGTTAAATTTTCTACTAACTTAGCAGCACTGTAATCTTGTCTTACTTTAATCTTTTTGATGAATTTGTTCACCTAAATACAAGAGGTGTTTTGGAAAATGATCCATCATATGGAATATTGTCTTCCACATTTATCTGACAAGAGGTGGCTTTTTGACTTTGATGATTCGTAAGAAGAGAGAGGATTTATAGCAGGTATTGGGAGAACTAGGAGACCAAATCAGATTATTGTGCAACTCAACCAAAAATCAAGAACACCCTTTATTGTTCAGAGCCGAACTTTTGTGTGTGGAAAGGGTATTCTCGGCAGCAGAGATAGGTACAGGTAAGGGCTTTGTAACTGTGGTATGGTGTTTTGATTGTTATCAGATAGCCAACACTGAAGCAGTGGGCGTTACTTTGTGAAAACAATCCCACCATGTAAAGAGATGGACAAGTTGGCTGGCAGCTGTTTAATTATAGTTGTCTCACTACAATGTAAATCAGCAGTACAAAGTTCCTTTGGCATTTTATCATGTTATTGAAATACTTAGAAAGTTACACAGGGACATTTTTCGAAAAATATATAATTACATAACTGTCAGTCTCACATCCCACCTCATGTATTTTACTGCAAACCCATTTCCAATTATTCTGTCCTCCATTCTGAACTGGGGTTCTGAACTGGGCATTTGCAGTTTGTGATCGAAACAGAAAGGCGGCGGCCGCGGGGAGTGTCAATGGTCAGTTTGGCAGAAAGCTGACAGCCCACACATGAACCGGTCAGACGTGACCCTTGATTTCGTGTGACCTATATGCGTCTGCACTGACATGAAACTATGCCGGGACCTGTAGCGACATGTCCAGAAAAGGGACGCCAAATTCTTTGAAGCTGGGACGCTTGCAAACGACTCTCCATGACAGAAACACGACTTTGTTGCATTGCAGACTACTTATAACAATTGTCCAAATTTCTGATTTTGTGAATGTTTTGGTAACCTGTCAACACACACACTAGTTTATTTGTGGCTTATGAAATGCATGATTAAACATTGCCAAAATTAAAGATTCAATACCTTATAGCCCTTCAGGTGTATTTTTGCGGCAATAGATTGCTACACATACCATGAGTGTGGGCGGAAATCAATGTTGTCAATAGAGGTGTACGATCTATTGTTTCTTTTCACAATCCAGCTTGCTGTAGGTTTGGTGTCTTCATTTGCATGAAGATAGTATTGTTTGCATTGATTGTGAATTTCGCGTTTTATTATGGCTGTAAGAAAGCTCTCTCACCCTTTGTGAGCGAAACCAGCCTTTTCTCAGGATGTTTTCTGCAACCTGAATATGAATATTCTGTTGTGTGTGTGTACACCAAAGTAGACGGGGGAATGTATGTATTCCACAGCTTTTGCAAACTTATAAAATATTCATCCACTTGAAGCATTTTCATGCAAAATCAACAATTAACTGAAACAGAAGTTTAACCAACAAGCTGCCTGGCTGAAATAACATGCTTTGAGTGGAGACCAATGGCTGGAAATATTATCCCATAAACATGACATGAGTCAGTGGTTAAAATAAAAGAGTTCCTTCGATCAGCAGTGATGGTAGCTGCCAACTGTTAGGTACATGTTGATTGTATGTAACCATCAAAGGAAGACAATTTTGCACCCTTACCCTAGCCCTTTCACCCCCAGTTCCCTGTATACAGGTCCAACTTTATCATAGAAAACAATGGATTTGGGACAAACCATGGTGGTGAAAGGGCTAGACTTGTCAGCAGTCTGTGAGCATATAAATATCAAAATAGCCAACTGAAGCAATATACTCAGACTGTCGTGTAGATTGTGGAGTGAATGTGATGTCCAGTCAATAACTGCTGCGTACGCCTGAGAAAAGCAAAGCGACAAGGCCCAATCTACTGACACCCTTGCACACACTGTCTACACACTGAAAGCTATGGTGTTTGATCTAAGGAGCTGAGTGTGTTTTAGGAGATAAGAGGATTACAGAGGTGTTGCTGTCTTTGTTTTCTGTTGAAATGTAAGTTTAAATCAAATTAAAACACAACATTAGTGTACAGATATATCTGACAGAGATCTGGTCTCTCACCAATACTGAAAGGGTACCAAGTCACAGTCCGCAACTGCAAGTGTGACCAAGAACATTCATAACTGACTCTTCAAGATTTGTCTTTTGCCCTCCCTCAACCAGATCAGAATTTTTTCAAAGCCAAATCTGAAATTATTAGTATTTAGTAGCCTGTATTTGGTGCCACACTGCAGTTTTTGTTCACCAAGATAATTTTTTGAGACCCATGAGGGTATTTGAAAACTTTTAAAAATCCTAATTTGTCTCGTCTTAAAAGTCAATTCAGAACTCAAATAAATCCTATATACAAACATATGACTGAAATAATTATAATTTATAAGTAATAAATGAAATAGAAATTAATTATTTCAGATGAAATTTATCACAAAGATGTACATCAATTTGAGTTAAATACTTTTTGGCTGAAAGCTTAAACAACAAAAATTTCTTTGAGTTTAATTGTGACCTGAGTGATGTCATCAAGGTCAAATTTAGTCAAAATTTCAAATACAGGGGAATTCCGATGGCGAGAGCATAATTATTAAACTCAAAAATTCAGTGATCATACCACTAAATCTTGTGAGTTGTCAATAGCACCTTCAAAAAATTCAAAATTTGCAAAAAAATGATCAAGTGGTATGTATTTCCCATATAGCAAAGCAATTTTTGTACATGTCAGGGAAAAAAAATTCAAAATCAAGATCATCACAATGCTGTTTGAAGCTTATGTCAGAAAATTCAGATAACTGTTACCAAGTTTTCCTCTATTATAATACTGTAAAAAGTGAAAGAAATGGAAGGCTACCCCCTCCAACGACTTACAAGTACTAACCATGAGGGTTTGTTGTTGGAGGTCCTGACAGGGGCAGGTAACACATCAATCCTCTGGTCAGATATGTCAGATTATTTCTGACCCAAGGTTATTAGGAGTTTGTTGACATTATGCAGTATCTTGTAGACTGTCTTGGAATTATGCAACACAGAACAAAAGGAAGGTTCTCTTTCTTTGGTGTAATGTGAGTTTTCTCCTCAAGCCTGTAGTTTGTTTGTTTTGGTCTTGGTGTTCTGTTGACTTGGTTCAATTCTTGTAGTTACAAATTTATAACGCAGGAAAATACTGTTGTGACAGTCACCTACGCTTCCTTTGGACCCGGATATCCAGAAACCCAAAAACGCCCGTTTTCAGGGAACTTCGTAATTTCACACACGGAAAAAAAATCTTACGTTTAGAAAACGAAGCAAGGAAAAGAAGGACATAGCAGCAATTTCATAACAGCTGAGTAGCTACAGGTTGTCAGATGAATGACTTACAATTTGGACTGAAAAAGAAATCGGGCGGCAGACATGCACGTGTCATGAAGAGAATTATCAAGCTTTTGTCTGAAGCTTGCTGCTCAAATGTAATTAGCCAGTTGAAAGTAGACAATGAGTCCAGAACAAAAGAAAGTTGGGGCCAATTTATGCAGAAGAATGGATGTTATAGAACCATTCTGTTTGCCAAGTGCTTGGCTGACACAAAAACCTACTCGGATGGACGGACGGTCAGAAATTGTAAACTTCTTATCTAGATGACCTGGAGATGGAGGCGAAGATCACCGTATGGTGAGTGGAGCTGGGTGGATGTTTAAAGAACTGAAACACTGACTCAGGGGGACACTTCCTGGAATGACAACGGCACAAGGAGCACGTGCCAAAACACAAAGAAGACTTGACCTTTTCAGCTCACTGCAACTTTCTGACATTCACTGTCCACCTTGTTTCATGAGAAAAATCAATACTCAGGGGCTTGGAAAAAGTGGACAATTGTCACAACATTCCTGTACAACTTATGCGAGTCACAACTTACCTTTGCTGAATGGCTTCAACAGTTGATCTGTTCTACGAGGTTTGATCACAAGGAGGATTTTGCAGCAAGCATTCTAACCCACTGTTTGCAGTACTGTAAATCCACCACACACATACAAACACTGTCGTCCACTCACACAACTAGCTTCTGGCCCCAACTGAGCATGCTCAGTGCGAGTGGGTGGCATGTAAATTTACTCATCATTGAGTACACAGGCCTTCTCCTCCTACTACTACACTAGCAAGGGCAAACCACTTACAAGACTATCAATGAACGTCCTACACCCACTCACAAGATGGTTTGATCAGTCCAGACATTCAGCTGCACACACACTCCCGTCAATTCTGAAAAAATCCCACATATCCGACATGCACTCTGGACATTGTATACTGTCGCAGTAAATCTTTCTGATTCATACAAAAAATTACAAGACATCCAAGCAAAACGTGCATGTTGATCTCTACAAACACAAACCCTTCCTATTCTCCACTGAAAATTCTAAAACGTCCACTGTTATTCAGATAAAATACAAACAACATCACAACAACAAAGAAATCCATCCCCCACCTTATTCTGAGCTGTAGGACAGGTGTGCAGAGTCCTTGGAAATTTCCCAAACGCCAACAGAATTCAAAGAAATAAACAAAATTTACAGGACGTAAATTGAGAGATGTGCTTTCAACGGCGTAACTCTCACTCAGTCTGCGATACGGCAGAAATTTAAAAGTGGCGCCAGTCTTGACATCGCATCTTCTCTTGAGAGAGAAAACGTGGGCGGCCATTGTTTTCTGTGAAGTTTGCAAGACGTGTGGGAGGACCAACAGAAGACCATCTTCAAGCAAACACAAACTACACATAAGTAACATTACTGATATCGTAACCTTGGAGATAGAAACAAAAATTTTCATTGTGTTTTATTTCACCCTGTAGGATAATTAAACTGGTAACTCACTACTCTTTTCTTTTCACGTTGTACTGAAATTTCACCTTGTATATCCAACACTGTTGTCTTGGGTGAAACGGCATAGTAAAATATGAGTGTCTGTGTTTATGCGTAGTGATAGAAATTACAGACACGTGGCTTTGAAATGAACTGTATGAGAGATCTACGTCTCATTGCCTTTCTATTAACTGAATTGCTTCATCCTGTGAACACATCGTTTTACAACTGCTGAAAAGACTCCCGCTCAGAATTCTCAAAGGAATGCAAAATAGATTTCTTGATGAAAACATCGAAGTTTGACAGCCGGCAGTTTGGTATTGTTACTAATTTTTGTCATGTCTTGTAAGGCAACAATCCCAAGGCCTGCGTGTTGTTCTTAGCTAAGATAATTGACAACATGGCTTTGAATGAAGACTGAAAGACATTCTGTTACACTGCTCAATAAGCTTTGAATACCAGTTATTTCAGACAGCCTTTCAGATCAGCTGGACTACTTAATTTCATTGTCTACTTTGACCTTGGGCATGTCACCTTGAGATGTGTAAAATTCCCTTGTTCAAATTCATGCAAATGACGGGGTCTTGCTGAGCAGGTGACAAAAATGGAAAGTGTGAGAGGCGGAATGGAATGAAAACACGCTGAACAAATCATGCCAGTGAGATACAAGGTCAACGACACAATTTTCATTCCTCTGACCTCGCTGTATCAGCAGCCATACTCCCAGCATGCCTTGCATTTCTTGAGGGGTTTCAATGTCTGAGATCTAGCGACATGCTAAACCTTACTAGAATGTCTCTCACAACAAATGTCTACTATATTAGATATTGTCTTGAGCAACAATTTTTTTTCATTCACCAAAGGCGCAATGAAGACTTCCTTTCAAACACTTACAAATGTAAAATGGTGAAATTTTAAAATTTTAGGAAATATGTAAATCAGTGAAGACACATCAATGCATCATGCAAAATTTTACCTGGTTTTCATTTTTGTAAAGATCATCAGCAGACACAGCATTTTAGCTTTTTGAAAATTTCAGCATTTCTTTGAAAAACGACATTTCAGTGTTGCAGTCATGTCATTAAATTAAAAAACTGGATTATACAGCAGAATTGTGTGACTGTGACTCTGAGAATTCAGTATACAGTGAGCAAACACATTGGAAATTTTCATCAAGTCTAGGTCTTACATAATACAGCTTTCTATAAAAATAATTGTATTGAGTGAGGGTCTGCATTCTCATATCGAACTCTCTCCTAGATTATACCCACATTATGAAAAATAGGGATATTTTAATGAAAATGACATCTCTCAAAAAGGTGGATCATTCCATTCACACTGCAGGGTGTTCAATATGAAATGAAAGCTCTCAGGTGTGGTTTGTATTTTGCCCTGACAATTTTTTTAAACATTTTCCATTATTTCTCAGCTACACTTATTAAATTCTTTAACCTTTCAAAATATTTAATTTAAAAAAGGGAAATAATAGCATTCTATTTTACTCTACACTTACATGTTATTTAAAATGCCTTTGTAAAACTGTACATACCATACACACTATTTAACAAAAGGAATTTTGAAAACTCTCCTTAGAAAATCCTGGCATGCAAATATTTTATTTTTCAGAACCTAAACTGACAAAATACCATCGAGACAGACACGGGACACAGCAGATCAGGACCGTGCAGAGAAATCCTACAGCAACCTTGACATATATTGGTGACAGATTGACATCTGACCTCACTATCTCATCCCATTTCTTACCAAGATATCTATCATTGTCCTTGATAATAGGAAAATGATAGGAAAATGACATTCCAAAAATTTATTTTTTTTTGAAGCTGTAATATATTCCAAATGCTTTTTATCATTTGCACGTTCAAGAAGCAAATTGTTAATTTACTGTAAAAAAAATAATTTTTCATTGACTGAGTGATCTTTGAACTGTAGACCACCATTCTTTTTCACCATTGCATATATTCATATCCTGACACCAGAAATAAAAACAAAATACTAAAAATTATAGGGCTAAATAATGCCCATGGCAAATTATTTCAATTGAAATACTGATTTTATTATTATAATTAAAAATTTACACTAATGTCCCTTTAAACCAGTTTGGCATAATAAACTTTGAAAACTTTTACCAGCTTATAAAATGAAACAAAATTGCAATAGAATTCTGAAAAGACACCTTTCTTTCAGTCTTTATTAGACACTGAGTGATTTTGTAATTTTGGGGAGGTGGCACGGGGAAAGCTACCAACCCCTACAAGAACAATGGGATGGACCGTATTTGCTCTATGAGCAGTTGTGTGGAAGGCAGCAACACAAAGGCTGGCAAAACAATGGCAGGTCAGCCATTGTGAGCTTGCAACCCTGCACGAAATTTTCACATTTTCCGATTGATTTGGTAATTAGAAGGCTGCACAGAATGACTGTACCACCTTACAACGTGTGCAATCAAAGTGCTTGACATTCCAGTTTGGCAGCAACTTGGTTTGCGAGTATGTGTTGGTGAAAAAAATGCAGGAAAAAAGTAGAGCTTTCTGGGCGTGTGTGTACGCACAGTGCACTGTAGATAAATTATAGACCTCAGATCCTTTGCTTGGCACCTCCCATACAAAACAGTTCAATTCAACTTGTATCTGGCATTCAAGCAAAGACTATCTGCACAGGGAAGTGTAATCAGCAGATGTTAGTTTCTCTTGACCTCATGAATCAGGCATTTCAAGCACATGGAAAAAAATGCGGTGCTATTTTCAACGAGAGTGTCGGCAGATAGCAACACATATGGACAGTGTTATGTGTAGGAGCTCTCCACTGCATGCTGACCTTTGGCTTTGAACTATTAAAGCAAACACTTCACATAAGCCCACTGTAGTATGACCTTGTACACAAGAGAGAGCCATGCCTACACAGCTACCATTTACTGCAGACATTCTTTTTTTTAACACACCAAATATCCCCTTGATAAGTAGGCAACCAAGGTCAGCTGGCTGGCAATCACAATAAGACTGCACTGGCCATGTACGCACCGCGACTGGTGTATTTTGCCTGTAACAGTTGAAAGAGAGACAAACAGACAGAAACAAGCCTGTCTAACCAAACCTGGCAACAAAATTACAGCAAATATCCCTGAATGGCAGTATACACCAGACTCTGCAATGCCAGGACTGTGTATGGACAAAGAACAAATGATCTGAATAAAAGACAGTTTTTTCCTGGTTCCAGAGAAAAAAAGAGATTGCACAGACTTAGTGAGTTGACTTACCTCCCTTGGACTCCTCACTGGCTTGTTGTCCTAATTAATTTGAATAAAAGAATTTTAATTAGGTAACCTATGGCCTGGGTTTTATGCACCGTGCTCCATATCAATGCAAAGGTCTGTAGCATGTGTCCATCTGGATGTCAATAACACCAACGTCCTAATTGTATCCTAGGGCCCACTTTGGAAAGCTGTCTGAGGTAGTATATTTTTTTTTAAAAGGACTACACTGACTCCACACACAGTGTGTGCAATTCCAAAGCCTTGTGCCGGTACAATACATAGATGGCACTCCATGCATGCATAATTTGTTTGAACTGCCCATTGTAAAAGAGGGGTTGATGAAGGGGAAAACCCGCGAGGGACCGGCTCTGATAAGTGGTTGAACCCGGAATGCCACCGGCTGAACTTTACTAGGAAGCTGAAGATGTCAGAACTGGGGCACCCAAATTGTTATACTTCACTGACTTACAGAAATGCAACAATAACAAGACAACCGACTCCTTACGCTACATGTAGCGTAGTCCAATTGCCACATTTCACAGAGTCGGATTGATTGACACAAGCATAGCTGGCTGCTGAAAGCTGGGCCCTGCCTACCGATGGGCCTTCACATGGAATCTGCTTCTATGAATGCCCTCTGTTTACTATTGGCTGCCATGACACATGCGTAAAACCAATCCCCTTTGCATGGCTTAGCCTTCACCTGGCGCTACCTGCCCCATTTTCTCATACGTCTCTGACATCCTCCTAGCTCTAACAATCAGTGACAAAGCCTAGCCGACTAATAATTCCATCTAATTCAAAATCTTATTTCATAACTGACCTTTCTTTAACCTTGTGGCACATTTTTCGCAGTATTTTTTCACGGGTTCAAACTGTCAAATCGGACACAGCACTGTTCTATAGAATAACCTTGGATTACTAATTCCATCACTGGTGGCCTTCTCTAGCTGACCCTCAAACAGAACACGCTGTATTTCATTTATTTTACATTTTATTCTGATTTCTAGTCTTTCCTTGATCAATATGGATAAAACACTGAGGAGATTTTACAAATGGCCTGTTCAAATTAAAAACTCAAAAAGTGTCTTTTAAGAGTATCGGACAAAACAATTTGACCACATGCCAATTTGGGTACCGCCTAAACAAAAATGCCGTACCCTTAGGTTTAAGGTCATTTCTGAGATGAATGTACATCCAGGAAATATTAGCGTAACAAACGAGGTACAACAATCTCTGCGCACACACACGGCACCCTATCAGCTGACTGTGTTCAACGTAGTCCTGTCCTCTGACCCTGCATGAGTCACCAGTGAAAGGCTAAAAATGGATGTCATTAATATTACCAACAGGAATTTGGTCATGATGATTCTGTGGTATGTTGCCATTTAAAGATTGGAAATG
Organism: Ptychodera flava; assembly: GCF_041260155.1. Taxonomy (NCBI): domain Eukaryota; kingdom Metazoa; phylum Hemichordata; class Enteropneusta; family Ptychoderidae; genus Ptychodera; species Ptychodera flava. Next base: position 36,474,459 of record NC_091946.1, on the reverse strand, counting down.
AACACACACTGAATCAAATCATGTATTTACTTTCATTTTCATAAATGTGATATTTCAAACAAAGGTCAACCATGACAAAAAACGTACGCATGTGCATGATGATGGAGGTTGAATAGTATTGATTCCATGTGATTAAAGAGTTTATACGACGACCAAGTCACAGCAACATCCTTGAAATTTCATCGACAAGGTCAAGTTCAATCATAATGAGATGTGACTGATGTTCCATGGCAAGCTTCATTTCTTGTATTCTGGAATTATTAATGCCACAAAAAAATTTAAAATGTCTGATGTGTATCGTAGACTTTAAAAATCAAAGTAAAATTCAACAAGATGAAAGATGCTGACGAGAATTACACTTGGTCATGGCACATGAGGATTGAAATCTAAAACATCGTGCTCTGTTTGGAATCAGCAATTTCTTTACATCTCTTTTCACAAACAACCACAGACTTTCCACTCCAATGCACATGACCCAAAACAACCATGTGACTTGGCAAAAACTGACTATTTGAAATACGTAAGAATTTGCCAGACTGTTTTAGACACACAGCATAGATATAGCCATGGCTATATTTAGCACATAGGATCTATATTACGTGACACTTCTCACCGCTCGCTGCTTCATGGTAATTTATGACCTGCCCTTGAATACCTGAACACATGCCCATAAATTTGTGGACATTTGCTGGTTTTTATGCAAATATGATTTGCATAAGAGGACATCCTTACAGAAAAGAGGTGGGCTGAAATATTACTGTTAAGAGGAAAGATTTCAAATTGTTGTTTGTTTTTCCCTCTCATTCTCTGCCCACAAAACGAGGTTACCCTATTGAGGACATCAACACTGGAGATTGCGTATCCTTTGCTTTTTCCAATCAACTCACTCCATATCGAGCTGACCCCTCTATTCTGTTCAACTCCCCCTTTCTAGGTAATAGAATGTGCCATCAAACTGAGCTATTGAGGTCATATTTGAATGACCTGTAAATAAACATTATGGGCTATGTTCCAATTATAGCTTTGACTAGACTTCCACCAGACAGTGGAAGACATTGTTACTTTAAGATGTAAATTGGACGCGCACAAGTTTCACGTTGGAAACTTGCCAGAACCGTTGATTTCTCCTCTCTTGATTTTGTGTTTTTCATCAGGGCGTTGATTGATTGCGGGGTAAAATATGCGCAATTCCACTGAAATGGGATCATATAAAAAGTCAAAAGGTCTCCTCTTCATGAATTTTAAATGACAGACATAAAGATAGGAAAAGGGTTGATGCGCATCTGCATATACAGCGGGTGGTAATTTTCAGAAAAATTTATGAATGAAACGTAACTTCATTCAAATGGCATGAATGGTCTTTTCCACATACGCACAAATTACCATGAATCTAGGCCTCACGGCATCACCTGCTGTAATTACGCACGTACTCATGTAAAATACCGCGGTGTTTTTTTCTCCAACATATCATCTCAAATGTGAAAGCATCTGCAATTGAAATCTAAGTGCAGTGGCATTGTACTATTCTGACCCAATTTTACTGGGTTACATGAAAACATTGTGCATCGAAAATGTCACACATACAACATGATACATGTACTCCACCCCCGCATTGTGTTGTTATGCATAACGAAGACTGACGCTTACACACTGCGTTGCTAACAGTGATCTTTTCATGTAACATACACATGATTCCTGACGTGGCTAGGGAACGATATCACTGAAAGTGATTATCATTTTTACCTAAGCAATCGAATCAACACTTCAGCGGTAAAATTGCATTTAAGAACGGCAAAATTAAATCAGAAATCATTGTTTCTTTTTCGCGTAAATCTCTAGATTTTGATATTCACTATTCACATGGCTGACAATGTTGACAAAAAACATATTATAGAATTGAAGTTGGTGACAATTTTGAAAACTAAAAATGCAGAAATTACTCGAGCAGTACTCATCATAAGGGAGGCAGGTGCGCACACATGAGGACATATCATAAGGGATGTAGTTATGTACACATGAGGACATATCATGAGGGATGTAGTAATGTACACATGAGGACATATCATGAGGGGATGTAGTAATGTACACATGAGGACATATCATGAGGGGATGTAGTAATGTACACATGAGGACATATCATGAGGGGATGTAGTAATGTACACATGAGGACATATCATGAGGGGATGTAGTAATGTACACATAAGGACATATCATGAGGGGATGTAGTAATGTACACATGAGGACATATCATGAGGGGATGTAGTTATGTACACATGAGGACATATCATGAGGGGATGTAGTTATGTACACATGAGGACACATCATTAGGGAGGCAGGTACGCACACACGAGGACATACCATAAGGGATGTAGTATTGGTACACATGAAGACCGTGGACATACACATTTTTCATTCTATAAATCCACATCTCACGGAGTCTTTGGATTTTTTCATTCCAGAAAAGTACATTATCTTCCTAAGTCTTCAAGCTCTACACTACAGCTAATGTAAGGCATATGGCCGAACATGTCTGTATGTCTTTCTGTCAACTCACTTGGCTGTCACCTTAGGCGTGATACTTCTACATGTAAAACCAGTGTTTCTTTGTCTTATTGGTATATGTTTATTACACACCATAGACCCTCAAGTTTTTCTTGAGGGTCTATGGACACACCGTCTCAGTGTTAATTTCCGATTTAGCTTTTGTTTCTCTTAGTAAACTCACTCACTTCTGTGGTCTGCAGTGCTGGTGATTATAAATGCACAATTTTTATTTTTGTTTGTTTGTCTTTTTTTCAAAAATTACCCTACAGTCAGTACAAAGAAACACATAGAGGATTGGTGACAAACAAACGGCCTGAATTCTATGACCTGTACACAGCCAGTTATCAGAATTTACCGAAAGTTCCATTCTGATGGTGCTGATCAACTAATCACCTCACTATCTGTCTCTTCACAGGGTCTAATATTCTACAAAGTAATAGTTTTGTTGACAATCTGTCAAAAAGAATAACATAACGGAGCAGATTTTATTTCTTTGCTTTAAAATAAAATCTGACATAATTCCTACTGAAATGGTCTGAATCTCAACACTGATATAGTTGCCATAGCATTTTGACAAACATGATTTTTTTTACCATTTCATGAGACAGAGAATGGTCTCTGGTATAACCTCATATAAGACCAAATGGAAAGAACAATCAACTGCTTGTTTTTCATTTCACTGTGGTGTTCTTGAACCAAAAGAAATTATGTGATCTTTATTGTTCATGAACCTAAATCTGGATGAAATATATGGCTGGATTCAAAAACATCAGGTACCAGTATCATGCAGATTCTCATACTCTGTAATCGGTTTTCACTTGGGGTTGCTGGTTTAAAAAATTGATATGTATTTTCACACAGTTTTTTCATTCTAATGTCTAAGGCAAGGTATATCACTGCTCACCACTGAAGGAAACCTAATAATGTTGAGCTACAACCATCAAAGCATACAATTTAGAAGATGTCTTGATTTCACATGTTAGCCATTACACCACTTTCCGTCCTGCATGAACTTTGTGAGATCTGGCGTGGTGGAGGTGTTTGCAAGAAATATCTTACAATATTACTGATGGGTTATCATCAGAAGAGTTATCAACTGCACCTTAGTCAATGTTTTCATCTGTACAAGATCGGCACCAAACAGTTATTCAGAGCAAGTCCATTTTCAAACGGTCATGTACCAACAAACTGGTCCTTGGAACAAGTATATCTTGCAAGATCTTGCAACAAGCAGAAAATCATCAGTGATAATATCCAATAATGCTTTCTTTCATCTACCAGGTATTGGTTGATTTTTTACAACAGGCGTAGTAAAACACTTATGAAGAAAGTGGGCAAATATTGAAAACGTGATCAAGTTTCACTATTGACATGTCTTTAACCCTTTTCCTGCCAAGTCCATATTTCACTGCTAGGTCAAGATGGTTAAAATTAATGAAACACAACGTATTCCATATGATGTATTTAACATAATACTGTACATTTGAAGGCTGTTGAAAACATAATACTGTAAAGTTGATTTTTTTGGACAAAGATGCTATAACATACCAAGCCAAGTGGGTGAAAATACGTCATGTTTTGGCTCAATACCGCTTTTTACTGACTTGGCTGATGGGGAAGTGATACAGTTATTACTGTCTGGCAGGAAAAGGGTTAAAAGTAACTTGTTGAGTACATGTTTAGGATTTCTTGCCACAAATAGGAGGAAGATGACATTACCGGTAATGTCACCAAAAGGGAAAGAATGCACTGACATCTCACTGTCTCCTTCCAATTTTCATGTTACATTATCGAAGTACAAAGTGTTTTCTGCTAGTCAGGAAAATTGGTAGAAAATTCATGCACACAGCGGGGAAAGCATTAGGAACCAACCCTGGAGGCTGAACATGAATGCTCTTACATCTGTTGTCATCACCTTTTCCACCAACCTGTCTGAAACTGCAAGAAAAATTTCGGCACATTTGAATATAAAATTCTACATATCCAAGAAATTTCATGAAAATTGAAACGCTGCAGATATACTCTGGCCATTTGCATGATGTCATTTTCATTGATCTTTTCAGTAAAAGATAAATCTTACATGCATCATCTGGTTGGGATCATGATATCCAACAATGTCATGTTATATTACCAGTAATACTGTTTTCAAAAGTAGCCATTGATGCCAACATTCTACAATGATTTACCCCAGGAAATTGCACGCAGAGTCCATGAGACATACAGTCCTTGAGACTAAAAATCATTCACGGTGGTCAGAACTGATGAAATTCTTCATTATTTCCGCTGTGTTCTGATAGCTTTATATAAAATACTGTTAGATAAGTTGTGTGGGAGAGACTGCTGATAGCATTTACCATGTAATAGCCCAGGGCCAGCGTGACCTTGGTCAAGCCATTTTGAAAATGAAAGCTTTTCATATCCCAGCTTGATTCTTTTCATTTGTGTCTGAGCTACTGTACAAAGACATCGCAATAACACTGACAGATGCCCTGATGTCATTTCCCATACAGGTGAGAGGGCAAATCAAATATTTTTTGACGTATAAGTGACGGATAGATGATGGTTTTCTGAGAAAGAGCAAACCTGTAAACAATGTCTGACCCAAAAGATCAGAAATCATGAGGCTTTCATGACCTCTGAACCCAAAACAAACATAAACAATAAAGCTGTGTACCACATGACAGGTGAAAACAAATGAACTATTGTATGTCAGCTTTTCATCTGAATCCATGCTGACACGGAAACAAACTCCATAATTTCCAAACATCCCTGGTCAGACTGAGAGACAAACAAAAACACACCATGTTTCCTTTTCCACACTTGTACGTCCATGTTCCACCTGACATGTGGCTTGAACTGTTTCCTTGTTCCTAAGAGTCGATGTATTCTAGTTGCAACTAGAAATGATGTGATTTTCTCAGTGTCAACCTTTATGAACGGTACTATCTTTGCAATTAACCCAATCATTTTTTTACTCATGGCTTTGCCCTTTCACTACCCCATTGTTTTCTTTGGGAAAAATTGACTCCTGTAGAAGCAATAGGGGTGAGGGATATAAGCTCAAATCTTCTACCACTTGGTCGGACCTCTATACACAAGACAAAAGGGGAGATCTGTTTACAAGTCCAATATTGTCATAAATTTTGTAAGACTATCACTTTACATGCAAAATTAACACAACATTCAGCTACAACTGTGCATAGTAGTCACTGGGGTGCAGTTTAAAACTAAAAACAGAAAACAATTACTCTAGCATGATAATAAACAATGACGCTGAACAAAGAGATGACGAGCTGACAATTGAATACAATATTGGCCATGTCTGCTTTATTTCATGGATGCTGAAATTCACAGCCATTATGTAACTGTCTGTCTTTATAAAGTGTCTCGTTAACAGATTGTTAACAGATTGTTCCAGGTAGCTGACAGGCTGCTGATCACCAACAACAATTGTAACGATACCACTTTCACTATGTTTGTATTGACTGTGACTATATCACAGACCAAACAAAAGCTTTAGGGCAACACCTCTATTCAAAAAGCCCCATGGTAGTCTGTTCATACATATTTACATTACATGTCATGCTATGCCTGGAATATTTACACAAGTTTCAACAAACTAAGTAAATAATTCAGTTATTTGAACGTACATCATACAGGACTGTAGTACAATCATCATCATTTTGTCACATTGATGCGTCAATGATGACATAAACTTTGATACACTTCAGACAACAAATGGAAGATGCTCTTCCCTTTATTCCTCTGAAAAAGGTAATTCACTCTCTTTCAAAATGTAACTTAACAATTGTACACATTACCAGAGTTTTTAATGACAATAATTCAGAATTTTTAACAGGACATCACTATTTGGTGCTTTTCACACATGAATTTTACTGATATTAACTACTTTTGGAAGACAGTGACGATAAGTATAATACTCTGACAGTAAAAGAAATGTCTGCCACATGAACTCACCATACCTGTAAAACATTTCACCTATAGTTGCTGTCTTTTACAGAACACTGCGATAGTTGTACTGCAGACACCAAGAATACAGTCTATGACATTCACAGGTTAGCCAGAACCTGCATTTAGTATGTGACTGTAATTTCTAACATCAAAACTCAGCACAAAACATTTTAACCTCCTTGTTTTCGTACTAAGATTTCTTTCCATTCTTTATGACCATACAGTTTGGCTTAACTGATGGCACAATGGTCCAAATATGATTCTGGTCAGTTGTGTCTCTTCCAACACACCTACTGCAGCACTTCTGGTGCACACCCAATAAAACTGTTGGCAAATTCCTCAAATCTCCATATAGACTTTTTATCAAAAATCATCAAATGGTAATTTCATAGAAAAAACATTACTCACTCATAGCAATGGCTATATTCATGTCACTATGAAAATGAAACATAATTCTCTCTTGGCGTAGAGGTCACTCTATATTATGATAAGATATTATCACATCAACTCATGAAATCAAAACTTGTGTGCGATGTTCACTGCAGTTTAGATACAAAAACGAAGGCGCAACTGACAACAATAACCTGAAAATGGCACATTTTCACACCCATGTCACTCATTCTATGAAAAACTCACAGATTAACCAGAATGACCAGCCTCACTCATACACTTTCCATCAAGGGTCTTGCCCACGTACTACAATGAATGCCTGAACTCAATTCCCTCTCTGCAGCTGCAACATCCATAAAGCATTACATTTATCTGTTCAGCAAAGCAACTGATTTTTTTTCCATGGATTCACTTGAAAATGTCTTCATGTCAAAGCTCCCTTTCTCAAATCCAGCCCTTTTTGAAAGTTTGTAAAAATACCCTGAACTCATAAAGCTATTTTATTTCCTATGATTCTGATTTTGCTCTGAGAACTCAACAATATGACACATGCACAGAATGGTTGTCACTGATTTATTGCAGAGATATTCAAGATCTCAATTCCTTTCCATCACAGCAACACTTTCTCAGTTGTAACACTTTCTGATTTGCACTGTATTCAACAGTCAATGAAAGCTACCTTTTATCAGATGACATCATCAGTGACAAGTTCTCCCCAGTGAGTTTCAGATGCACTATCTCATCTTTGGTGACCTTCAATGATGAAACATCACCATGCCTTTCCTCTTCCTGCCTCACTGACCAAAATTCAGTTGACTGCACATCCAAAATGTGCTTTTATCTACATGCAATTCCAGATTTAATACGCTGCATGGATTTATAGACGGACATTGCTTCTTGAATTACTATCTACAGAACAAAAGCCATCCACGATGAAATAAATTTCCGATTTTTGCTTCATCACATTGTATTCACCTTCCCATAGAATTCATCAGTAATCTTGATTTATTTTCAACTGGCAGTGTATATACACCACCGGTGTTTGTAAATTTTGATGGGTAACATTTCTTGTTCAAATGACATGCTGTACTGCTGAGGAGAACGGATATTTTTGTGTGAGGCTTAATCAACTCTGCATTCTCATCCACATTATTTACATTAATTTATGAAACTTCACCAAAATTTTTCTATGAAATTCAGAACTTGAATATCATTGGTTAGTTGCTCATAGCACTGGATAGAAGAAAGGCAAAACGACAAACAAAGCTGTTTGTCTACCTGATCAAAAAAATAATTTGTCTGTAAATACACAAAGAAATCCGGTCATCAGATGAAGAAAGTTTTCGGACTTGATGACAGGATGCCAGAAATTGGAATTGCCTTTAGCACAATGGACTCAAGTTTTTACATGTAACATCTTTCACTAAACTCTGATGCCAGTTTTAATCATCTCACCCCATTTCCCTCTCTAGAGATCCAACTTTACCATAGAAAACAATGGCATTGGTTCAAAACATTGAAATCCCAGATTAACTGTTGAAATACTAGTTATCACAAGAAGTCTATGTCTGGCTTGCTTGTTATCAGAGAAGGAAACGGAAAACACCTATTTGAGAAGAGTGCAAGTAGGCGTTTCTCAGGTGAGAAATTTTAACACCTAGTTGTCATGTCCTGTATGGCCAAAGGATAGCTGTGCCCTGGGGCTGGGCTACTACGAGACAGTTTGAAAGTCTCATCTCAGCCAGTATAGACTGGAGTTCATATTGTAGGGGAGTACTGTGTAGCCTTCACTTGCCAGCATGCCTAACATCTGCTGAATGTAATTTACGGACAAGAAGATACATCTTGACAAAGCTTTAAAACTAACAGACTACCTGCAAGTGAACTTGAAGGGAAATGTCCATGTAATGGAGCCTCCTTATGCTTATCAGAATCTGACAAACTGACAGATATGACATGCTGCTTTTGGAAATTACTCCTTCTGATCCGTAGGTGCCCTGTCAAGAGTATATTCAGATCAAATCTCACCGATCCACTTGAAAATCTCTCTCAAAGTCTCCTTTGTCATCGTTTCATCTTTCAACTACTGACATTCAACGGAGCACGCATGCAGCTCATGCACGTTGGAATCAAGCTGCTGCAACATTTCAACCGCGTCCAGATGACACAGTACCATGATTCATCAGAACAGCGGTTGCAAAAAATGATGTGGGATGATGCATCTGCCAAAAACACTGGAATTACGGAGAGGACGAAAAGACTGGGAAGGAAATAATTGACTCCAACAGATATGCTTTCTGCAAAGTCTCACCAACTTTAATGTGGGACATCGGTGGAACATGCCATGCGTGGATGTGAAACAGTGTAGTAATTATTGAAAACCCTACAAATGAATAGTTTATGTCATTTACTGGGTCCATACACTCAAAGTCATTGAAAATTCCAGGACGTTTAAAGACTTTTCACCAATTTTCACCAATTTTTCACCAATTTTGAGGCCTGTACAAAACATTTTCTAGACATCATTTTGCAATATATCATAAGCCATTTTACATACAATTTATATGATATCACAACTGATCACTTTGTCATTTTGAAAATATCGAAGGCAGCTTATCAATTTTCAAGGATATTTAGGGACTAAATTTCATTTTCTGGTACTTTTCCAAGACTTTCCAGGAGGTTTTAAAATTCAAAGGACTTTCCACGATATATCAGGAGCATACAGGTCCTGCACACAAAATGGCTGAGACTTTACATGGTACATATTGACAAGTACCACACACCAACAAATACACGTGTTCCAGTACACATATACCTTTCCCAATGCTAGGTACATGTACATGGCCGCTTTGTATTTGGATTTCCTCTATGTGGGAGCTCTTTCACAAATACAAAGGGCCATAACCCTTGCAGAGCAATAAAACTAGCACAGAATATGCAGATTGCAAATCCACTCACTACAAATCTTGCATGATCCTTCAAAACGCACTGATAAAAATTACACAATTTTTTTCTGATTTTGTGCCTCTGTCCAGCCAGTGTTTACATTGGATGGAGTGATACGAGCCAAAAGTACTAGACCATGCAGACATGAGGCAGAGGAAAAACAAAAACAGCCACCAGCTGCTCTTTGATGGCCTTCATGATCTCTGGTAACTAGGGGATATGACACGTAATACAACTCATTTGTACCAAGCTAGGGAGCATGAGCTCAGAGAGTCCCCTAAGATACCTATTATATATGACATAGAGTAGGTTTATTCAAAATGGCTGGATGTACTCTGAGCTTGTGGAAAACTCAGTGTACACCATGATAAATAGAGTGCTCAGACATAATGTTGTTGAATTTTTGAAAGGAACAGTAACTTTTGAATCACAAACCTTCAGAGAGAGACAGTTCTGGCTGGATAACAATGACTGTCCCTGTACAATTCAACACCACAGAACACCTTTTTGTCAAGATTAATTGCCATCATCCCTAAACCTCAGTCAGCTTACCGATGAAAGAACATACAAGTTAATATTATACACAGTTCGTGAGTTGATAAGGCAGCGTTATAAGGCAATGTCCACATTTCAATTTGAAAATATTTAAATGGTGGCTTTGGTTCACCCACAACAGAAAATGATGAAAAAACACTAATAGACATCTCTAATACACATTTTGTATTTGAGGGCCGATGATCTGGATGTTGGTATGTCATATGATGAGGGATGAATGAATCGATGGAAATGAACTTGGAAAATGTCCCTGATCTCATCATGAAACAGTTTACTCCATAATTTACCCTCTTTGTTCAAATGATTCAGTTTTAACATCTGGACGGAAATTTTCGACAAGGACCACAGAATTTTAAGTACAACTCCCCCGTTGTGATGGTCTTGTGTTACAACCTCACTTCCCTCTGGCATTGACCTCTCGTTGGTACAAAGACTCCCTGCCTAACAATCAGGAAACTGTGGTTAAATTCTTTTCTTGAAGAAAAAAGTAAAAGAATCAGCAAAGTGGGGAAGGTGGGGTTAAGATGAATGCTCTGATTGGTGAAAGGTATATATCAGAAAATACCAGGTATTCAAAGTAGGTAATACAATGGAAGCTCTAATCAGTAGAACAAGAGTTGGTGGGGGAAAGGGGGGGAGGATAAATTCAAACCTTGGTGTCTGGTTATACATGTGGTTTTCAGGGTTTTACATGACGCGCATTTCTGCGTCCTTTACGCATAAAACCGGACCCAGGACCCCTCAAAAACTAAACTACGCGTCCCTTCGGACGCAGAAATATCTGTTGCTGGTGTATATCTCGCGAAGCCGCTGAACACGTAAAACACATCCCAGTAAACCTTACCGACCCCATACTTTAATAGAATGCTCCGTAGTGCATTGGCCTCCACTGTTTGATGACCAATGGTACCCGCGGAAACAAATTTTCAAAATGTAAACTGATTCTTAATTGGTCGATTTCTTGTTTGCGGCGATCAATACATGTTTATATGCATCATGGCGGGTCGTGTCAAATACCCAAAACAAGCCGATCTGCGAAAGTTTTTCGACAGCCGCAGCAACCAGCACGATGTAGGTTTGGTCGAGGCCGAAACAGCAGCTACGCCATGCGATACTGATACATCAGATCCCCCGGCCAAGTCAGCAAAATTACGAACATTCAACAGAAGTTGGCTCAATAGATTTAAATGGCTTCGATATTCTGAAGAGCGAAACGTCATGGAATGTATGTTTGAAATCGAATGTTACATGCCCGTTCACGGAAGGTTGTTCTAATTTTCAACATTCAACTCTCACACGTCATCAGGACTCGAAAAGTCATCTCACAAGTGTTAAAATCCTAAGCTTGAGGTCACAATTTACTACCGCTCGCAAATCTGCAGAGGACCGGCAGGTGCAGGGTAAACGAACTCGAGGCGTACGCTGCACAATTACGTACTGTTTATCTGATCGCTAAACGTGACCTTCCATGCGATGTATTCACTGACATCATGCATCTACAGAATCTGAACGGCTTAGACATTGAATATTACAAACTTCCGCAGATAGTTATGGAGTTTGAAGAGTGTATTCAACGTGTGATCGAGAAGTCCCTGATTGATAGCATACATGCAAGTGATTTCATCGGTATAATGTTGGATGAGACTTGTGACAATACATAACCGTTCATAAGAAACTTGCCATATGTTCGATATATTCAGAATGGCGAGGCGAATGTTTCTTTCCTCGGTAACCAGCAAATTGCCACTGCTGCAGGGATCGAAAACGCCTTGATTGAATTTTTGACTAGGAAAGAAATCTGTGACGCGGCCGTAGACAAAATATATGGACTGGGAACAGACGGGGCGGCCGTAATGACCGGTCGTTTGAACGGGTTGGGTGCAAAATTAAAAGCCAGAAATCCCAACCTTGTTCAAGTGCATTGTGTTGCACATCGATTGAATCTTGCTGCTTCTCAAGCAGGCAGAGATATTGAATATTGCAAAGAATATCATAATATAATCCATTCATTGTATAAATACTTTAATGACTCTAGTGTGAGATATGACAAACTTAGAGAAATTCAAACTCTGTTGAATGGAAGGCGAAACAAATTACTGAGCCTACATCTGTTCGCTGGTTGTCGGTTGAATCAGCTGTCAAGATGATTTTCATCAGTTTTGAGCCAATTGCCTTGGCACTTGCAAGTGACAAAAAGGGGGAAAGGCTGATGGGCTGTTGAAATTTGTCTCCAATCATTGTTTCTGCTATTCACTGCCTTATTGATTGATGTCCTTACTGTGATTGGAATTTTGAGCCTTACATTTCAGAAAGATTCTGTCAACCTATCCCATATCAAAAAAAGTGTTCAGTCTATTAGGGACACATTGAATACAATGACTAATGATTCACACACTGTCAGAGAAGTCTTTAATGATTTGGGTGATGTTCCTGGCAATGGTCAGAAAAACACATACAAAAACATTAAAATCACTTACAATCAGCCACTCAGACAGAGCTTCTGTAGTGTACGAGAAAATTATATCAACAAACTACTGCAGAATTTAGATTGCAGATTTCCAGATGATGAGATGCATATTCTGGAATGTTTTGATGTAATTCTAAACCCACACAGATATCCTGAAAATTTGGCCAACCTACCTGACTATGGGTCAACCAGCTTGATCAACTGTTGAATCATCATAACAATACACCAGGTATTGATGCTGATAGAGCTAGGGCACACTTTCTTGTTTACAAACACTTCACAAGATCTCATAGGGACGCACTGAATTTTGATATGTATATCAAGCTGTTGCTAACTGATTTTACAGAGGAGTATCCTGATCTTGCCATTCTTGCTAAAATTGCTCTTTTCATACCAGTGTCTCTGCCCCATGTGAGAGGGGCTTTTCAGTACAAAATGCCATCAAACAGAGGGCACGAAATAGACTCAATCCTCAAAGGCTTAATAGACTAATGTTCATCAAACTGGTTGGCCCCATCACAGATGATTTTGACTTCATAAACAATGCTAGGTTATTTGCTGAAGGAGCTGCTGGCAGAGTGTGAACTCAACCTACTGGACTTGCTGGGTGAATGCCATTTCAGAGTATGAAATTACTTACCTTCTTGTCAATTTGACAAATTTGAATACTTGTTCAAATTTCACAACTTTGTGAACTTGTCATTAAAGTTATGAGATCATTTCAATTATGAATAGTGTTCTTTGAATTGATCAATGAGGGCCCTCAGTATGAACTAGAATTTTCATGTAAGAATAATTTTAAGAAATGTGCAACCATTTGCCGTGTGTTATAACACTAATTGAACACAGTGAAGACCATGGCATGGATAAACAATAAAATATTCTTTTGAAATAAATTGGGACCCCCATATTTTGATGTAGGACTCCCATTTTCTAACACCAGGGGTCCCAGGGACTCTCAAAAGTAAAAGTGATGTAAAACCCTGGGTTTTAGTGTGGAGGCAAATGTCTTTGTCAGGTCGGAAGGGAGATGTCCACTTTATCCCACGTTGGAACTTGACATAGCTTGGGAAAAATCAGTGTTTCACATTAAAAGACATAAATTTGAGAACTCTCATAATTTCTGTGTTAGAATCCTCTCTGTATCCCTAAAATATGTAACATTTTTTGCTGAGAAATTATGACAGTATCTAGAACGCTTGTATATATAAGCTAAAGATATGACATATCTATAAGATATATAGTCATTTCATAACCAAGATATTTTCTCTCATTCACTTCATCTAAGCACTTTTAAATGCTGGCACACACTTGAGGTTGCAAGATATGATTGTTCAGGATCCAAGTTGGTCACTACCGGGTTCATGACATCAAATTTTAATTTGCACATTCTAAGAAATTAAAATGATAAATTTTCACTATATATGAGTCTTTACATGCAAATATTTACAAATGAAATATTTCTTGATATTTCGACCAAAATTGCTCAAACTGAACAAGAACTCACCAGATAAGTTTTTCATCTGTAAACGATAACAAGTCATGAGATCAAATGATGCAATCTTTGTATGGTCTGGAAATTTGGCTTCAAAATACATATGTCAATTGGATGAGAAATATACATATTATCATAACTACATGAATATTGAATAATTTGAAAAGCTGTGGTGCAAAGATCTGGGACACATATAACTTGAACTGAAATTCATACACTGAACCTTATGTCTTAATCTATGTGAATGTATCTAAATTTCCCCGCCTGGCTGGTTCACAAGAACCACTGCCCTGTTAGTTTGAACTATTCGCTAACATCTCTCAAAAGTTTTAGTGATTTGCCAATTGTCTTCTCAAAACAGATAAAAGTGATGGAAGTCTGAAGTTTCTAAACCAAACAGAGATGGTTAAATTTTAAATTATCAGATATAAAATATTTTCACAAGATACCTATATACTGAGACAGAACTAAAAAAGGTGAAGATATTGATATTTGCTGTGGTGTGGACACCGGTTTCATATGTGAACACTGCTTGGGTGAATAACACAATAATTCATGCTACCCTTGATATCATCTGAGCATGACAATTGATTATATATCAATCAATGACTGAAAACTTCTCAATGGCAATACTTGTTTTCCACTTTTACATTCAATTCACCATCCTATGGGTAAATGCCAAATTACAGGACGAGGTACCCAGTATCCATTACCCGATGACACGAGTAAAGTACGTTTCTCAAGGGCACAATATCATGCTGGAGTCTTGAACTCACCAGCCTATGATGGGGAGTCTGTTACTCTGGACTTACCATGACTATTAGACCTCAAACTCAACATCTTCAGATAGTGAGTCCAGTACCCATAGTGTCTTCATTAATTTGTTTCACCACACGTCATATGAGATGTATCCCTTAAATGGTTGTACTATCAAATATTTTATTAAAAAATACAAATATTCTTGTTTAAATATTTTTGTTAAGTATTGCAATATCAAGCCTATTAAAATTTGAATATTCTCTTGAAATGACAGAAGATGTATTGGAAAGTGTACGCTTTCCCTTCATTACCCATAGTGCATTTCACAAAACAAAAGAACATCTACAAAAAAGATTACACGTTTGAACTTGATGTTTTTCTGTTAGCCTTACTTCTTGAAATGTCAGGATTTTTTGAAATTTTTAATTCTACTCTATTTTAAGATTTTCAGCACTCTAGTCATTTTCAAAATACCTAGATTTCACATGGAATGACGACAATGATGCAGATTCGTCAGTATTTCTTTGCAACAACAGTGGTTTCATTTCATAAGTTTGGGACAGGTAGGGTAAAACCTGAAGGAATGAAACTCTGTTCTCACATAAGAGGGTAAACATTCTTTACTGAAAACTAAAGTATATCACAGCTTCCAGTCAAGTCCTGACACAAGCTATATATCCTAATTTAATGATTCTTTCATGGCTACTAAACCAGGGCAGTAAATTTCAAAATTTTCTTCACAAGCCAACAAAACAACTGTTTAGGTCATCCTAACAATCTGCCTTTACTTTGCTTTGCTTATTGTCTGTATCTTGAACTCTGCATGTCATTGACAATTGGTTGCTACAGTTTTTACACTCTCTTTTTTCTCCCGAGACTGTAAATCGGCATTGCGGCATGCGTGCATACGACAATCTCTATTCTGTCCTTGGTCAAATTTATGGCTTTACCAACCTTTTGACTTTGTATAGAGCCGCCAAGCCATATATCAAATAGATGACTCCAGTCTTGTTGGCACAAACAACTCAGTCAATACTCCTGTTATTTAGACTTGACTTACATCTGTTGAATCTCAACATTTTTCTGCAATTTTTTTGGAGAGGGGGTTGGGGTGTCACTCACTATATCAATTTTGAACAACAGGGATTGACAGAATTACGAATAAATAACGCTTCATAATAATGAATATCTTCAGACCTCGGTGCGGGTATTGAACTCGATAATACAGACGAGTGAGGCTTTGGCGGCGAGCGGTTTATTTGAGTAACGAAAACACATTAAAGTAACATAAAAGTGACTCACGACCTGGCAGTTTTTGTTAAAAACAAAACCTTGAGAGTGGTGACCGTGTTAAAACTTCCATCTTGCCAGTGAAAGGGCAATAACCGCCGTGCAAATACAGAAACAAAATACAGAAACACGTTGTGACACCAAAACTGGGTGGCGGTAACCCGAATCACATTTTTCTTTACAAACATTGTGTATCTCACTTATCTGCATAGTAATTTTCAGCCCACTGAAAATACTAATAATTACATAATGACACCATACACTATATTTGATGAACATATTCATGTCCCAGTAACTGATATACTGAGAGCAGAAAACATTTTGAAATCCACTGAAAACTTTTCAAGAAGCTTTTCATTATCAAGTCGATGATATCACTCAACTTCTGTGTTGGAATTTGCTAAGACAAGATAAATGGCTTACGAACATCTTGTCATGAGATGCATCTTAGTATCGTAAAATAACACACCGCCTTCAAACAACTTTGCGAATAAATAGTAGGAAGCGGCAGCAGAACAGGCTTGTACATGTTCTGCATTTGAAAACCATGTGTGCCAGTTATGGAAGGAAAAAATAACACAGTAACAAACCACAAGATACTTCTCATTTGATCTAACCATTAAACCTTCCATCAATAGAGAGATTGATTTATCAATTTATTTATTTTTCAATTTATTTATTTTTTCTGATTTAAACCACACAGCTCTACCTCCTGCGGACTCAGGGCAACAGTAAAATAAATATTAAATGGAAGACGAGGAGAGAGACAGACACTTCCACCATAGGTAAGGAAACCACGGCAAAAAGAGAACACTATGCCTAGACAGTGTGTACTTGAACTTGTCCTCAGTTGAGGCTGGCTGACGACACGTCGCACACCTTTCATGTTCTAAAAATACCCTGCCTTGAACTTTTGACCTGAGAAGTCTGTTGACCTATCTTTGGCCTGTTTCATGGGACCCAGCTCTCGCTTACTTTGATATATAGGCTGGCTTCTATGCGTGCCAAGGACACACAACAGAAATTGCTGCTCCACTCGCTGGCATCATTCCAAGTCTCCATAGAAACCGATAGCATCGCACGTTCACATGCCTTGAACAAAGGTCAGTCACTGTGGTGCGATGTGTGTTCTTGCGAAATCAACCTGCTGACAATCCTGAAGTTTGTAGAATAACGACAGGCTTCCAGAAAACCAAGACCAAAATTTCCTCTCCTTTCCATATGGGGACATCAGAACTTGAGGAAATATGTAACTTGCCCCGAGGGCATTTACACATAAAGTGAAAGTCACCAATAGAATGACAAAACAGGACATGTATGCATATATTTAACCTCTTGATTTTCAGGTAAACTGATTTGCATAGTCAGCCCATATTTACAACACTGGACAATACACTGGTACAGGTATAAACAAGTTGTGGTTTATAACGCCTCTTATCTGATACAAACAGAAGGCAAATGAAGAAAAAGGAGATTTGTGTTGGTTTTAACTACAAGAACACATCTGCACTGAACTCAGGTGCACTTTCACAACCATCTCATAAAACTGAACTGTAACAGGAACAGAAATCAAAACAGAAATTTTCCACTATTTGATCAAATTTATTGCAAATATTAAAATACCGCTGTCCCTACAACTGTTATTCATGAGTCTACGTTATGACCTATTTCACGTTTCCTGAGAACTCAGTTCACCATCATTTTGGACTGAGAAGTGTGCCCTCTACAGGTCAAATGATGCCAGGCATGTGACCTCCCCTTCACTTAGGATTCAAAACCGAAAGTGCAGAATTTGAAAGCATTCTATTTTACTAGCCAACCTAATTTCATGACCATTGGATTATACAAAATAGAGGCAACAAGATGCACATACATTGGACATATTTGTTAATTATACCTCTGATAAAAATTCAACCAGAATGTCAATTTCATAGCCACTGTATCTTTTTATACCAATCTTCTATTTCAGAGCATAACCTCAAGGAGACAGATTTGTCTAATTTCTATATTCAAGATGAAGTTCCTTAATTTTACATTTAGAAATCTGCTTTAACTGAAACACCTGAGATATTGATGTCCATCAAATCCAAACTAAAGTTTCAAATGCTTCCACAAAATGCTTGTTCCCATTAAATTTTTCAGAGTCATTTCACATTCATACAGTCCACAATCTAACATTTATCTGAATAATGCTAACCTCCTGACTTTATATTCATGCTTCATTTGTTTTGACAAGCCATACTTGCCACTAACTTTAATAAGGAAATATACTTCAAATTTCCAGGGAAATAATAACATCTTGGAGAAAATCAATTTGATGGTAGGAAACTGCAAATTATATCAGTTCAATAATAGCAAAAACTGACCTTAGACGATAGCAAGTAAATTCTGGCTGCAGATGAAAACCTTGGGCAGACTAAATCCTTCTTTTATTCCATTTGTACGTTTCTTTACAAACAAAAAGACCGTTACAGGGTACTATTTCAAGTTGGTAGTCCAATTTAATCATTTTGTCTTCCTGACCACCCCCCCCTCTCTCCCACCATTCACCCCACCCCACACACACCCATCCCCAATTTCTTGAATGTTGCTGTGCCGTACCACTATCTCCACACCAGTTAAACTAAGACATATAATCAGTACCTTTCCAATTTTATAATATGCCACTTTTATTTCTCCTGGACACACTGAAAACACAGCTGTTCATATATAAATGTGAATTCACACAGAATATTCAACAATTTACTGACAACAACACTGTTCAAACATACTACCCTACTGAAATAGATGATTTGCAATATGACAAACCCGGAATTCGAATCGACCACGGTACAAACAAAGCCATGTGCGCAAACGCGCATAAACGTACGTGTATTTCCATGCGCGTTAGTACACATGTGGGCTTGTTTGTACCGGCATCACGTGATTATTTGGGCGTACTGAGTCTGTAGAACGCATCGCGTCCTTTTTATTCCGGAGTAGAACCATTCCATGAATGACCTCGTGAGACTTTGATATTCAGTGTTCTTGTCACTTGCAAGCTGATGTGAAACAAGTCATTTTACACGCCAGTGAGTATGTTTGTTGTTCAAGGGAAATCAGTGGTGTTGTGTATTGTTCAACACTACACGTTGATTGCAGTTTGTCCTGTGCTACCAACCTATCCTGCGAAATATTGTCAAGAAAAATATCAGCCGAGTGAAGTGTAATAAATAAAACAGCATAGAAAATTCTTTCATCAAAGAATACAGAAACCAACTGTGACAGAAAGATTTGGAATGTTTGGCTGTATAGCCGGAGTACAATACTTGGATCTTCAGAGTGGAAAATATCATTTCCTTCATAGAAATGACAAGAAACTTTACAAAGCATTAATGCCATTTACAATTTGCCTGTTTGGTGATCATTATGAAAGGTTAAAGATGTAACTGATCTGAATTTGAAAACCAAATTACTCATCACGGTGTGTGTTTCTTAGTTTGCAAAATGTCGCAGTTGAAAAATTACTCAAGACTGCACTCCCGCAACATAATTTCTTTGTGTTCTTTGGCTTTTTAAGGACAAATCATCACAAAACAACAAAACTGAACATGGTGTGAGTTTTCAACCAAAAGATTTGAATGACACACCTAGCCTTCAACAAAAAGTTTTACCCTGGGACTTTCTCATTCTTCCAGTCAGGTCATCTGTAATTCTTTGCTTAATTACAGTAGTTTCAAATTTTTATCATTAATGATAACAGCCTTCACAGATGAAGTACATGACATTTCAAGATTGTTTCATCATCTTTGTGATTTCCAAGGATGAAATTTCATGGCAATGATTGAAGTTGTCCTTCTTCAGTCTGTGAACACACACCCAGTGACAGTTTTCAGACAGGTTTTGTCTGTGGTTTCTCCGCTAGGTGATTGGTACTGTACGTTGTGAGTTCGAACCCGATTGAAACCATCGTATTTCCTTGTGACATCACTCACTTGATGTGCCAATACCACAGAAATATCAGTGAAAAACTATATTGTGCTTGTGAGAATAAACTTTCAGAGTTTATCACATTTCATATAGCCTGTATAATGCACGATGTATGAATATTTAAACAAAGAAGACGCGTCATTATCATCCACTTTGCATTTTGCAACAACACTCACACAAATAAAAGTTGCACAGAAACTATCATGTCCTATCAAGTATTTTAACCTGTTCACCCCTATTTTCTGTAAACAGGTCCACAATCACCATTGATAACAATGGGTTTGGGCTAAACCATTGTGGTGAAAGGGTTAAGTTGTCAGGTGGTCAGAAAATGGGCCTTTCAGCTAGAGTTTCTTTCAAATGTCATCATCTCAAATAAGAACAAATGAGGAACTATGCAGTGTGCAGATATAAGCACTTCTTTCCAAACCTCAATAACATCAGGTGACTCTCCTTATGAACAGAGGCTGAACTGTCCCCACATACAACAAATACAACAGATTTTTTTCTGTAATCATTTCCTTGACACAAAAGTTCTATTTCAAAACTGAATTTAACTTTAACTTGAAACTTGGCAACACTCAATCCTGGGTCTGGGTGCCATGCCTTTGACGGCAAAATAAAACACTAAATCTGAGTGAATACACAAAATTTGCTGGCCGAGTTTTCTATGTGGAGGAAGAGGTGTGTTGTAAGCAAATGCGACAAACTTTATGCAATGATGGGCAGAGAATTGGGAAAAGGATTATGCACATATGTTTATGATGTGTCAGGCATGTAGTGAAGGAATGGGTGAAAAAACATCAAGGTATACGGCATGATAAAAAAGATACACGGCAGACAGGGAATTTGTGTGGTGAAGTACTGTAAGTAGGCATGTGAACCAGTCCACAATCACCATTGATAACAATGGGTTTGGGCTAAACCATGGTGGTGAAAAGGTTGCTACGATGCTTATATGACTTTGAATAGGAATAAAGATGTCAGTGTGTGCGGTGAGTATGAGGGCACCAGCACCTTCTGAAGAGTGGGTTATATCAGGTAAGACTGTACATATGTATATGAACATACATATGCAAATTTTCAATGTATTTGCATATCCTTATTAATATCAAACTGACATATTTATAGGAATGGGAAATCAGAAACTAATACAATAAAAAAATATTTTTAACTGTGTTAATCAGAATATCTTACATGATTGGCTTTTTCACAACTTGCAAGTCAATAATTACAGGTTGCTGATTGCTTGATATTACAGCAATACATTTGGGATAGATATCTAGCTTCCTAAAATCTCCCAATTCTTTGCTGTCCACATATCTGAGGACTGCCAAGAAAACCTGCCGAGAAAATAAAGTTTTCACTGTCTGGTCTTTGCAAATTTCAAGCTTTTCTTCTTCAAAAATACTAAACACAGAGAATGGTCGTTATTTGAGATTTCAAAAATATGAATATTGAGATAATTTCCTAATCAAATCAAAAATGTCATACAGTGACTCCAAATTTTTATATTTTGGTTACAACAGATACAAGTTTCGATTTTTCTTCATACTAACCACAACCAAAGGTTTAAAAACTCTCTTTCTTGAGGTGTGTGTACTAGCCTTAAGCAATTTTTTCAAAACATCGTAAGAAAGTAGGTATTCTCAACTGTGCAAAATTACAGTTTCTATATCTTCAACACAGCAAACTTTTCTGCATCCCTCGGAATGATGTAAAGCAAACACACGCAACCATCACAGGAACTGATGATGTATCACTGTATGTCAGGAAGATGTATTTCATTTTGAGCAAACATTTGCAAAAAGATGTATCTTGATACTGTCAACAGTATCAAACAACTCTCGGTGAGCAGCCCCTGACAGCCTGACCAAATAGAATCCAGTAATAGGGTATATTAAAGTAATTTTCTTTCTTCCTTTCAAGAAAGCAATGGTAGCGTATGGCTTTCTGTGATATGGACCATCATTGCATAGAACATAAATCATGCATAATCATTGAATTGATTCAGATAAATATAATTTTGTGGGTGCATGTACAAGCCATTTCTTTTTCTTTTTTCCCATCTCCAAACAATCTGATATGCATCTTCAGAGAACAAACTCATTTGGATACATGGCATGCACTCTGTGACCTGTCGTTTGAAATAGCAAGATTCTACCTTTGCGGAAGTACGGCTCCATTTCACTAATGCACAAAAGGCTGAGGGCAAATCTCTTCTTTATAATCACAGCACATGCAACAACGGTGTTGTGCAATCCCAAATCATACACCCAGGTTATTTTATGTGAATCACACAGACCTGAGGTCAAGGTTACGTTGCCAAGGCAACAGTGACAGAACTGTTCTTCAGATTATTGCGAATGCTGCAGCCGTATTGGTCCATTATTGTGCATCACCTCTGAGCCTGCTCCAGGGGGCAAAGGTCAAATTAAAACTAGCAACTGAAACAGACAATGTGTAACCTTCATAATTGCCAGCTCTCCAGAGGTCTGCCATGCTGGTACTCAAACACAATATATGCACACCTATTGAGCAGTGAAAACTTTGGTGTGATCACAGTCACGATGAATCTATGAAATAACTGACATGTAAACTGAATGATGATGATCGTATTTTATCCTGAAAAAAATTTAATGACTGAATTGTTTTGAAATTTATCAGCTAAATGAGAAACCTTTTGAGAAAATTTCTGACTACTTGCTTGTGTATGGAGTTAAAATGGATTGTGATGCATAATCTGTGATAAAAATGAAAATCAACATCTATTTACAGACAGCACACTGAAATGCGTTTTTTATCCTTCGACAAACACTTAATTCTTGCCCAGTAATCCTGGACAATTTATTTCCTCAATTTGTTTCTGCAACAAGAAGTCAGCTACACAACATACACTAAAAGAACTCTTATTGGATTCCATGGCGTTAGATAAAATTTTTACAACAGAATGTAATATTCAGTGACATGAAAAATGTGAAGCACAGGTTAAAATAAATAAAAAAGTTGTCATTTATATACTCAAGTTATAATCTCATTATTGCTTGTATACACACACATTGTACACACATTTTTATATTGAAATACACACACACACACACACACACACACACACACACACACACACACACACACACACACACACACACACACATATCTGAGGACATCTGTGGCTGAGGGAATGTGAACGTGTACCAGTATACAGCAAATAAATTTATATTGAGCTGAAAATTCAATGTTCTCATTTCTTCCCCATTTCTGGTGATTACCAACCCCTACGATTTGAGAAATTTGAACAGGTATTCCACGCTTGGCGGCATGTACACCTTACATGGTGACTGGATAGATTACTTGTCAGTATTTGCATATGTCCCTGTTGAGTAGGGATTCATGTCACAGAGGTCTGTTTGAGTATTGATAGATATGAACCATCGGGAGCAGAGAGAGAGAAAAAAAGACTGCATGTGTGACATCACAGGCAATCCACACTCTTGAAGTTTATTGGCCCTTGTCGACAGGAAGTGACATCAATGCTCACTGGGCATGCCCAGTAGGTACTGGCCCAACAGTTGTTTAATGAAATACAGCGGCAGTGTTGGGATAAGACTGACCTGGATAATGCTATCAGCTGGTAGACATTCATGCTGGTGCCACAGAATAGCATGATTACAGTTGCAGCCCGCATTTCTTTTTTTTTTATGCAGAGTACAATATCTGATACTGAAAATCTCTACAGTGTAGGATTCTTTGTAATTGACTGCAGTTGATTCAGAGAACAAACCAGAAACACTTTCATATACAATGGCAAATCAGTCTATTACCTATTATTCTTAACACATAAATTTTTACATTTTGAACAATTTTTTGCTTCGGGTGAAATGGAGTATGGGTCATTCTTTCAATGGAAAATTAGAATATAGCACAAATATCAATGAAAATTTTAAAAAAATTGACATCTGTGTATATTGAGAAAATCATATTAATCTTCAGTTGCTTGCATTATGTTGTATTGGAAAAAAAATTACGGTGAATTATTTGTGAAGCTTTGTTAACATCAGAAATTTTGTACCAAAATCTAAACAAACACGGTTTTGTAACAAAATTCATCCAATTATGAAAAACACATTACATCTTCCAGCCTCTCAAAACTCTACGTAATTCATAGATTTTCTCTGTTGCCATGGAAATCTCCCTCACAGTACTGTGTTAGTTAGAAAATCTCCGGAAGAGAAAGACTAACACCGTTGGCAATAGAACTCAGGATAAAATAGCTAAACATGGGATTGAAAAAAAAGCAACATGATTTTACTGCAAAATTCTCTTCTGTATAATTTTCAGTTCATTCCCTGCTGGCAATGAACACATCTCTTTTGATTTCCAAGGTATTGTGTATTCACACACTCATTGCATGCCCACGGTGCATACATACATTGATTTTCTACAAAAAATAACATGAATCAGGCCCAAAAAATGAATGCATCTGTGTGAATCTACTTACCACTGAAAGGCGTTGAAGTGAAAATAGACAATGCCAAGGCCATAAAGAAAGGGTGCGTCCTGCAGAGAAAAAAAGAAAGAAAGAACACTAATGCAAATTTGATCAATGAAATTTTCAGTGTGGAGTGCTATTTGCAGTGTAGTCTGGTCGATGGCTGGCCTGCATGGAATCAACCACTTTGGTATTAGTTGGTAGTGATATTGCAGGTGTTACAGAGAGAGGGGCTTGAAAATGATGATTTTGAGTTCACTGGAACAAACCACTTGAAAACAGGTGTGCAAGCAGGGAGACTTCACAGGGTTGCTGTAGTCTTCACAGACTGGTACAGATGATGCTAACTGAAAATCTTGAAATCTCAGAAAGCACCGTTTGGATTTAATAAGTTCTAGTTACTTCAAAATGTATAATTTCAGAGTAACAATGAAGAAGTGCTTAATTTCCATGGGGGAGAATGGAAATTATCCACTTAGATGCTGTCCAATGGAGCAGAGGGGACTGTGTTTGAGTGGATATGTTTGCATGGTGAGATTCCTTGACAAACAATATACTGTGTCTCTCTGAACAAACACACTATTACATCAATTAAAGGTAATTAATTAATTTATTAATTATGTGTAACTCGAGGACCATGTTGGTACCTATACACTGTGTGAATTTTCATTTATCTATAAATTTTTCCGACAGTCTGAGAAACTTGTTGCAGTAGTACTACCTTCTGAAGAGCAGTCAACCCAAACAGCTGCAGACAGGAAACATAACACTGGCATTTTCTGCCTTTCACACAGGACTTCACTTCAGAACATCTGAGTGAAGATATCAACAATCCATTCATATAAAAGTCATCAGCATCAGTTTTCAGTTAAATAATTTTCTTGTGAGAAACATGAAGATGCTCTTCATTCAACCTATCTTTGTCACAATTGTAGTGAACAACAACTTGTTTCCTCTAAAATGCAGACTCATTTCTGAATTGGTGACGTCTGCACAGGCTGCCACCCCTGCACACTGAAATGGAACGGCTGAGACTGAAAACCTTGAAATACTGACTTGTAGGAAAGGCTACCAATCATGTCAATTGACAGACGCCAATCACTGAAAGTGAGGCTCTGAGACTCCTCCCACAAAACTGTGATGTTTTTTGTCAGCCAATCTGGTAATGTCAAAGGTTACCAGGAAGAAGACAGACCCTGGAACAAACTACCTTGGCTTCAAATAAATGTAACGGAGAAGCCGAAAATGAAGGTGACATTTTCAAAGACATATAAAATGGGAATCAGAAAGGCATTTTTGGGGATACATTCTGCGTATGTGTTTGAAATATCATTCAATGGAAGTGAATCTAAGGCAACATGGTGTGATGGTTCTGCCAATTACACTTGATCTTGTCATGCTTATGGATGATCGGATCTACAAATGATGGATTTGGAATCAAAGAGATTTAATCCACAGTAACAAATCCACAGCCTGATTAATTACCTAGCAGACATGTACCAAGCACTGATTAATCTCTGTAACAGGGTACTGTAATAAGCCCTGTCATAGAACCTGTAATTTGGAGCAGATTTGAAAGCTGTACACACATGTTCCCTTTTCAATACTGTTCAGTGATCTGTTTCTCACTGTACTCACTGCTGTGGCTATAAGTCAAAGCATTTCTGCAAAAACAGAGCTGTGTTTGATATTAAATATCAGAGAATGTTACATGGTTTGAAAATTCATAAGATCTCACAGTAGACAGGTCCATCATCTCAAAACATGAGTAACATTAAAAATTTTTCAGAACATGTCACATGTCTGGCTGCACAAAGCTGTGCACATATCATACAGATACTGATACAAGCAGGAAATTCAGACTCTGTCTCATGCCTGTGTGTTATGGTGCTGTACACAGCAATGTCCTAAAAGCACTGAATACAGACATTGTGTCATTATCATAACACTGAAGCATCTTTGCTGACACTGACCTGTACCTCAGCACTGTGACAGGGACAGCACAGGATCTGTGACGGGTGATTTTTGTAATTGTTGTGTTGTGATGTCATACATTGACAGTAATGAAGAGAAACACACTGATGAACTACAACTTAGCATGAAACAATTTAGAATTTACAAATTTATTCATCAATTGATTGATTGATTGATTGATTGATTGATTAGGATCACACTGATAACAGCTGATTGCTACATCACATGGGAAAGGAGTCCGCTTCTCTTTCTGTTTACTCAGTTTGTAATAGAAACACAAATTCAAATGCACCATTAATGCAAATATCAGGATTGTATTCTAAGTACCTAGACCATTAATTTGGGTGTTGTCAACCTATGAACACTGTCCAGTCTTGTGTTCTTGATTTCCATCTGTCACAACAACATCATGCTTGGTGTTTTTTGTATGTCTGTTTACTATTGTTTTCATCATATTACAAAACAAAGAACACAAAACCAGAGTATTTCAGGGCTTGCAGCAGGCAAAATTCACTGACATGACACTAGAATAGAGGGTTATTTTCCTTGCCATTTATTTTAAAATCAGTGACACAACAACTATAACAAGAAGAACTTGAACAACTTGAAAACAATCCATACAAACATGAAAGGCACAAGTGACGATAACTAGACATGCCCTCTGAGGTAAAACTAGTGTTTTTCTCAAGCCCTAACCCTAATGACTCCTTATCTTACTGGGGATAAATGCAAAAGGATGTCAGTGTCTGCAATTCTAAACTCTTGCTGTAAATAAATAATTTTATCATGTGATATACTAGAGTATGACATCTACTTTGGTCTGGCATAACAGTAAACCATGGCACATGGAACCTGCCAATAAAACCAACTGATCCACTTCATCAGCAAGCCATTATTCAGCAATGTCTTGCTCAGGATAAAAAATACACCAAACAGATTCTACGATTTGAAAAGATATATTTGATCCCAGATGTTTTTGATCCATAGTTTGCTGATAGATCTTGTCACGCACATGACCTACAGCATTCTGGAGTTCAAAATGTGAGCAAAGGTCAAAGAGCAAAGGTTGAATATTTATTTGAACCCTACAGGCTGTTCTTTATAACTGCTGTGAAAAGCATATTCTTTCAACATATAACACTGGAAAACTAAAGAAATATCAATCAATCTCTGTAATTCACAGAAAACCAAATGAAATATTGCATGACTCTGTGTACAGCTCACAGACATGGGTAGATTAATCATGGCAAATCTCAACAGATACAAACTCGGACAGATGGAATATTCTTCAACAGGAGAGCAAGAAACACTATAACATTTGCCACAAATATTGGCTTTACCCACCTTCCAATGGTCTTCCTGCTTGCTAAAAAACTTCTGATAGGCTGATAAAGCTGTAAAAAAACAAACAAACAAAAAGTCGCACTAATAATAAATTTAATTAGCTAATTCACTATGATGAAATCATGTTCATCTGGAGATACACACTCAACATTCGTAATTTATCACCCAAAATCGTTTTGTTAGTTTGATTAATTTCATTTTCATTCTTTGTCTCGCCTTCCTTGAACAGACCAATAAAACTGACTACCGGTATTCCTGGAATTTTCTTTCTAGCTGACATAGAGTACAAACACAAAAGGTAAATATTAACTTGTTTATGGTTAAGGTGTGGTCAGTGGTGTGTCCTCTAGTCCAACATGATGTGCTTCTACTCTCAGGTCTTCTCTGTTCACTCAACAATATTTTACACATTACATCTATTGGTTTTGATTTGACTCCTAGAATTTTCTGAATATTTCTTGCATTGATGATCAGAGCTCAAAAATTTTCAGAGTTATGAAGGAAACCTGGTGGTAGGGAGGGCATGGAATATCTCCAAACTAAAGTGACTATCGCCATTTTGATACACAAACCAAAGATAACATCGAAAAAACAAGCTCCGAACACATTTGTTCAAATACAGCTTCTGAGACACGATAATACTTTGTTCCTGCTAGCTGGTTTACAGGTGAAATGTACAAATGACTAGGGGATGTGAGAAGGAAGATTCAGAATGGGACAACAATGACTGGAGACAGACTTGAGAAGTTAAAGAAATAATAGCATTGCCAGGCATGTACGAGGTGTGAATTCATTTCAATTCCATATGAGGTGGGAATAGGAATTGGAAGGCTAAAGTAACAAATGGGAAAAATAAACAGAAAGTGACACAAGACGTAAATAAGACACAACAGATATTTTCTACATCTCTTCCCAAACAATTCTGTAAGTTTGTACTGGAGTTAAATTCAGAAAGAACAGAGACAGAAAAGTGTGTGAAGTAGAGTCTGATACAGACAGATCTGCTATTGCTAAATTTTACAGTTTTCAAAATTCTTGTCTTTTTTCAACATTTGTTTTCTCAGTAATAACTGAACCAACAAATGCAAGTACTGCGCAATGAACAAGACAACCTTTGAGGGTGTTGTACATCTCTGTATTAACTTCATTGAGAATAAATTTCATTGACTTTTTGTTAACTTTTCTGGGGCGGTGTAAACCCTTTGTTTATAATTTACTTCTAAGGTAACAATAATCACTTATGGAACAAAAGAAGGTCAAATGTGATACATCCTGGGAAATAAGGGGCCATCGATCATAAAAACTGACCCACTAGAAATGTAATTCCTCTGTTTCATTTTCAACACCCCCCCCCCATTGAAACTATACATAGTTGGTTTCAGGAAAACTGTGTTGTTTATTATGTAAGGAAAATATCAACCTCTCTTTTGTGCTCACATTCTACAACATCAATGCAGGAATATAGATAAACAAACTTTACGTTTACACTTTTTCAATGTTCCAAGTAGTCTGTATTCTTCTATCAGAGTTCAAATTATGTTTTTTAGTTTTTTGAAGAGTTTTCGCAATTTGCATATCATTTTTCTCGATGGATATTGAGTATAGTGCTGTGTCAGAGCTGAATAACCATATTTAGTTGAGTTCACGTTTAAAATTTCACACAAACATGTGTCCCATGTCTGTATTGTCATTTTTTCTCATCTGTTGTTACACAGTGTGTTATTTTGTTTGTTGAGACACAACAGCAGAATCCTTATTGCAATTTTGACACATGCAAAACAAACTGGAGTCTTACCCCTTCCCCTTACACTAAGGAATTATGTTTCTAGTGCATCATAACACACTTCTTCTAAATTCTTTCCAGAGAAACCTCATTTCTAGACCTTACAGTTAGAGACACCATTGTAAGTAGTTTCAAGGCACTGGTGCAGGGCGTTTATTACAGTGCTGCAACAACCAGCACGACACAGAATCAAGCAATCATCGTACATGTCTGTGTGTTCACTGGTACAGCCTCTGTGTGTGGTAACTGCAATTACGATGGTTCTCTATTCACTACAGTGAATCAACATCAACATCTTGATCCTAAAGCTTTTCAATACCAGAGGATAGCACGGAGTAATTTCCTTAAACATCATCTGTTGCTGAAGGGGAGTGTAATATCCTTATAGGCATCTGTCCTGAAGATGCTCACGTCCATCTTTTTTTCTCATGTATTTATGATGTGTATGTATGAAAAGGCAACTATTTCTCAGGCAATATTGATATGGGGCTGATGCAAAGAAATTTCTGGGATGTAAACATGTTGAAGTATTTTGAGTATTGTATGTGTATGAATGCAGACTATTGGACTAAAACTTCAGAAGTTTTGAAATTACGATGACCTACCCTTTGCATAGTCTTCAAGTAAAAGATGAAGATGACCCAAATGACAGTACATTTGAGGATTTACTTCCATCTCTTCTTCTCCATCTTTCTTCACCTTTAACAGCTGATCATATTCATCTATTCCCTGCAAATGCAAGAGGAGAAAGTCCATAATGGAAATATTCCGGTATAGGTAAATCTGATAACAGTTTATGAGAATGGCACTTCTTATATACATCTACCGTCACGTCAAGAAACATCAATGAGATTACCGAATGGGAACGAAATTCTTATTCTGTACACATTGACCACTTCCAGGCACCAAAGGTACAGTGCCTCTTGCATGTGCCTCCAGACTTTGAATTCATTTTTGGACTGTTTCAAAGGGTCTATGGGAAGATTGCCAGGATTTGTCTCAATATTGGGAGTGGAAATTGGAAGAATGTTACATTGCATGAAAGTTTTCACTCATTGGCAAATTCAAAGTCCCTGTCACGAATGAGTCAGGTGATCTTCAAACACAGGGCGGGCAGTGTGCAGGGTGTGATGGGGTAGGGATGGTGATATCTTCTATATCAAACTTAATTGAAAGTGATCCCAAAATAAACAAACTTCCAGATCAAATTATTTCACGTTTTCTTTGAATGGTATGTATGTCATTGAATTAATCTTCATATCATGTCTAATTTTAGAATATCACAATAAAAATATGACATAATTGTTGTACATCATGACATGGTTCTCATTAAAAATTTGCATTTCATATTCACCATTCTGATCCCAACAAAGACCTTGCTCATTGCAGAAACCAGCCACAGACTTGAATCAAACACTGTCCAAACTGCACAGCATGGATGTTGCCATGTGAACAACCATGCCTTGTAAACTGTAAACTTGTAAACTGTTTATATCCTATTCCCACAAATGCCATGGTTTAGCCCTGACATAGATGTATTAAAGCTGGTACCGACACATTTACACAATAGGAGTATGAAATTAAGATGGATTAACTTGCACAACCAACACAGCGATTTCAATTCATTAAAATGTTTGATATGAAATATTGCCATTATGTAACTAGACATTATGTAACTAAGTAATATGTAGAAATTGAGATGATTGACATTAAAGCCAGTGACTAAGCAGAAAATGTTAATTCAAAGACTAACATCTGCTTATTTTTATAAATAATATCTTACAAACCATCTTGTTTGCAAGGACATAATAATCTGTTATTGTTTCATTCACCACAGCTTACTTCTTTTCTACAGTTCAGATTTTTCAAACAGGAACCGGCAAAGCAGCCACTACATCAAAACAGCTGCTCATGTAAAATTGACAACCATGAAGAACAAAATTTGACATTTAAAATGGTCAAATGAAGAACATTGTCATGAAACAGATGTTTCTTGCCCTAAAAGCAACGTTTGCCAGTATTTATGCTTTCCATAATGCTGTCGCAGGAACAGACGTGGTGGTGCCGTACTTTGTGGAAACTCATATTAAATGAAACTCTCTCATAGCCAATCAACAGTCATTACAGTGTTTACTATCATGTTAAGAAGTTATGCTGTCCACCTGTCCCTATAGAGAAGACTGATCTTCTTGAAATCACAATTTTTCTACAAAGAGGTCATCACGTAAGATATTGACTATCGCTGTCTGTCTGTCCCTTAAGAGTGCAATGGTCAAACAGAGTAATTGACTTATAATGTAATTAACTTGACCATTTTAGAACACATAAATTATAGGATGAGTCACTGACAGGTTTATCGGAGCCTCAGTCAATTACAGTAAATATGAAAACCACATATGTAGAACTGCGGGAAGGGTAAACAGCGCCCTCTTTGGCCAAACTGAGATTTTATGAGCTGCCTCTCAACCTCAATGTTCAACTCATCTTACAGTCAAAATTACACACAGATGGTGAACAACTTAACCCATGGTGTTATTTTTAGACAGCAAATCACATATTTCAACACTTCATACTTATAGTCCAGACTCATACCAGACAAAAAGTATACTGCTTTTCTCTCAATAAATGTCAATGCACAATAACAGTGTATATACCCACAATAAACTGAACATGTAAATATTTCATTTAAGGGCTAATGGTTGAGCCATGACAGCATACATGAATTACCATTCTGTTGCAAGGGCAGTAACATTTACTTGTCTGTACTTGTTGGATTGACACTATGATGACACGGAGGATTGCCATCACAACATGTCTCCACAAGGTCAACACGACCTCAGACTTACCGTGGCAAGGTTAAACAGTGCCCTCTATCAGTGCAGCCTATAAATCTGATGCAAACACTGGGAACCATACAACAATAAAAAAATAAATGGCTTTTCCCAAATTTTCAGAAAAATTGTGACTGAAATACTGTTGTTCACTTTCATTTTCACTGTTGTTTCCCGGGAGACCCCTGCCCTGGGGTGAATCATTGTGCACCCTAAAAGCTTATAATCATTTGGGTCAATAAGCGATTTCTGAAAAATACTTTGAACAAGACCTATTTAAAACTAAGTATATACAAATGGCAAAATGATCTTCGGTTGAAAGAAAACTTGCCTGTACAACTGTCATACCAGTGTTGCTTGGGGTGCAACTGTCATCAAGATCAACGACAGAGAATTACGAGATGAAACTGCGTAATTCTTTCATATAGGAGAGGGAGGTTTGAGTCATCAAGACTGTCTACTCATGCATCAAAACTGCTATACTTATAACTACACAATGTATGAGGAATCCAGGTTTGATATAAAGAGCTTGTTGGGAGAGGGGGAGATGGGGGGAGAGGGTGGAGGAGGGGAAGGATGTCAGCATAAACACCATGACATTGTCTTTCATTCTGTATGTTTTCAATTTAAAAAATGAGACCCCGTCGCAATGTCATCTCCTCTTGCAATGCTGTGGTTCGTTGACCTCACTGCAGTTTCAACAAGTTGCCTTGGGGAGTGTAACATGTCTCCATGACAACCAGATAAACATTAGAGTGCACCAGAAATTCCGTGATATCCTAAACCCGTTGAACAAGTAAATATTGAAAGAATACATGATGCAGAGTACATTTCATGTATGCTCCTTCACAATGATTAATTCAATTTTCCATGAAATATTTCGATTTTTCCCTAGAGAGTTGTTTTATTTTAACCAGTTTGGCATCATGTTACCGTTGAATACACTCTCTAGCGACAACAAGTCACACAATTTACACACCTGCCTCAATAAGTACATTATACAAAAGGAGAATTTTTTTTTAATTTCAGTTGAATTGCTCTGATGCAATTAATACACAGACTCAGATACCTGGGTTTCAACACTGTTTTTTCTTCTCTCAACAACAGTATGTAGTACATACAGTGGAAATGCATCTGTGCCAAACATGGATTTGAGAATAGTGACAGGATTCCTACAATAAATGGACACATTTGCTGGCAACAAACAAAGTGAAAATTTCTGTCATAACCACTGTGTAGGTCACTGTTACCCATGTTTACTGGATAACTATCATTTTTTATGATCCATCAACTTTCTGTATTTTTTTTTAAACATCTTTCAAATTTTTGATGGCAATGTAAGATTGTGTGTGTATGTGCAAGTGCTTCATGAACTCTACAGCGTGTAGAGGGGTGGCAGTCAGAAAATTGTAACAACTTAGCTTGGATGTTGAACCATTCTTCTTTTTAATTAATGGAAGATGAGGATTAGTAGTTTGTACTGAGATGTTTGAACCGGGTGAATGGGTGCCGTATGTTGTGAGTTCGAATCCAATAATGAATTTATTGGTCAAGTTCTATACCGGTATCGATATTTTTGATGAAACATTTAACATCAATGATACACTTTAGTGTCCACAGTTAAAATACTGAATTTATTCACTCTATGAAGAACAACTAAATTTTCACTGAGGTTTCAACACATTCTGTGTTGTGATCCCCTTTTAAATTTTTATCACATTTTTTAATTGAGGCTGTATATGCTGGTACATCGTACTGTGGTTACAAAGTCATGTTATCAGAGTTACCCTCAGATAACATCAGCTCAGTTTTATTAGGGAACAACAGAAATGTTACCATGGTTGCCAGACCATTATCTCTATCCTCATTAACCTTGTCAAAAAGCACTGACTTGTGCCCACTACCTTCCCATGATTCATAGCTCTAAAGTTTGGTACAGTCTCCTTTTTCTTGAATAAAATGAGACGTCATTTCTTTATTCTTGCAAAACATTAACTATACTCAAAGAACAGTCATTCCAGGAATTGATTCTTTTATCATTTGATGATCAGCTGGGACAAAGTTCATTCATTTTTTTGCATATATCAAACAAGGTTACATCCAAATCAAGGACCAATGTTGAAATATTACCAATGGGATCCACAACAGTCAAGGCATTTTTAAAGGCATACCAATTCACATTAGGTCACCTTTATGTGAAAAACACCAGACCTTCAAATCAAAGGGGTTACAGAAAATGAACAACAAAATGACACTTTAATTAATTTGACCAGCATGTCACACGTATATGTACTGCCATATTATGCAAATACTACAGTACAGCAATACATTGGCATGATGTATCTTTTTTCTTGCAAGCTAAGGGGTCCATATGCCCTTTCTTTGACCTTGTTTGTAATTCAGGAAAACTCAATTATTGGGAGACCTAGGGAATCACTGGAAAATCCCTGACTTGAACAGGCCAGATATACTTAGTAATGGGGTGCAGAGGTCGATTGAATTTTGATCGATAAAACACATAACTCAGTCCCTTGCTACCTACATTTTGATGTCACATTCCAGACCGCACCAAAGCTCAATCATACCATTGTGCACATTGCATGTTACTAAAATTAAAAGGCTGAGAATTTCTACAATGTCATGTGTCACGATAGTTGCCGGACAGAAGCACTTTCCCAAGTCTGGGTGTTGATGCAATTCACCTGCTTTCAAGAGCGCTTGGTATAGGCAGAATTTCTGTTGTCTTGTAGAGGAAGTGATAATGAACGCTAAACAGGCCATGCACAGGTTCACCTTGATCACCCCTGCAAAATAAATGTAATGGAATAGTCTGTGGTTGGCACTCTGCCAAATGATAACAATACAAGCCCTGCTGGCAGGTTGTCAAACCATACTGTGAGCTCCTGAACTGCAGCAGTAGGCCGATGGGAGGGTCTTCAGAGACAAAGCTCTCAATTTTTTTTTTTCTTTTCATCTTTCATTCTCCTAATTCCAGATAAAGAACTACACCCAGCAGCTATTCAGTAAATGGAACAGGTGTGAAGTAGTTATTTTGAAACTGCTGAGTGCTTCAAGACTCACAGAACATGTGACCAGGACTCTTTTCTAGGGCCATGATTATCACATGACCAAAATGAAACGAAAATATATATCACTCCTTAAATTTAATGCCTCAATAGGAAATATGATCTGACTGCACTGTATGTTTTATAATGCTGTTTCATATTGTTGTAAAAATCCTTCATAATTTAAAGCTATGAAAATAATGTTGAAACCTAAAAATTATGTTTCATATTTCCAGCATGATAAAAATTATACATCCACTCTTAAAAGCTAAAATTTCTGTCAGATAATATTTTCATGTTTTATGTGAATGTTAAAATATGTACCTTTTGTGCATAAATATCTGTCTGTCTTTGTTTGGTAATTTATTTTGATATTCTTAATTTATTTAACGGCGTCTATCTACATGGGATTCTGGAAACGTCAAAAGCCCTACTCTTGTATTATATTTATAACAATTAAACAAACATATCTACTACACAACATGCATGCAGAATTCTGTCTCATGCTATGTGGTGTGTTCAGCCATGCGGCCAAAACCAGCGTCAATGTTATTGAGTATGTATGTCAAAAAACGTTGCGGAGTATAAATGAATAAATGTAACTATTTGTGAGGCGTGTCCGTCTTTATGTGTTGTCTCTGCGTTGCACTAGCATTGCACAGTTGCTCTACTTCACTGATTTCCTCTATATCACAACAAGATTATATCTCACAGACACACCGCACAACAACCTTATCCAAGTCTTCTACAACATGATAACCAGAAGAAACATACACAATATGACAGAAGCCATTCAAGTCACTTCAATACACACTTGTGACGTCAAATTTTCAATGTGAAGTTGCTTTTATTCATGAGATGTTTATAAATAAAACCTTAGATGCAATTTTTTCTGGTGGAAATATTATCAGTGTTTTGTAGTTTGGTATAGCCACCAGCCAAATCATCACTGATAAGACAACACTGTAGAGTGATTCAGTGCTTTAGAGTTACATGGTAGAATGCACAGAGATATGACATAACTTTCCAGCAAATTGCAAAGAATAGCTGTTCAGATCCTGAAATATGGAAAACGCCGGCTACACATAGAGAAATTGGACAGTTTGAAATGGTTATACATGTAGAGATTTGTCTTCACAATCATGTCTACCCGATAAAAAAAATTTGGTGGATGGTTTGATAATATTATTGAGATGAAATATGGTAGTATATATGATGATGCAAAATGAAAGCATGAAATGAAACAATGAGTATGATTGGTTGGACCCATGTTTGAAGTGGCCTTAACAATAAACTTATCATGTCTTTTGCTTACACTAGCTGTGCAATGCATTAAGTTTACCACAAATTCAGCATTTTCTCAACTCCAAGGGAGCTGCCAGACGCTTCATAGGAAAGTTTAGGAACCAGCGGAACCAGCAGAACCAGTGATTCCCTTATGCACCTCTTCAAGCAAGTAACCTTGAGGTTCTTTAAATTTGACCTTGGAAATGTACATACACAGAACTATGTACAAATCTACATGTGTTGTTGCATTGTTAGAAAATCTTACAGATGTTTTGACATACAGAGTGCTTTGTGTCATTGTTTCCATGATAATTTTTGCTTGTGAAATCGATGCATCTGTCAGTTTTTGAACCAAATTATGATCTCTCCATTATATGGTAAACAGTAACATATCAGTAATTTCCATGAATTTCTAAATTTCCTACCTGAAATTGTGATAAAGTATGAATTGCATTTGGGCCAGAGTACGCTGACACATCACAACAGTACATTGAACTGACCTGAAAACCTTTTGAAAACCAGGATACCAGACAAAAAGACTTAATTTGGAGGATCATATCACAATTGTGTGTCAAGATACTAGTATACTGAGCTTCAATGACACAACTCTGCCCGTAACGGCAGCTGATGGTGGTATATCATGTCATTGGGAACAGTCTTATAGCATTTCATGAGTGTTCAACATTACTACAGTAAAGTAGGGCCAGTCTACCTAACTCACAGATAACCGATACTTCTTGTTCGGTATCTGCAACACTTCAGACAGAATGCAGCTAAGTGACAAATGTTAGAACTCTCTATTGAATTCTGATACTGCTTTGCTGGTCTACGGGTTGTGTAGACTTATTTTGAAATCTGAGGAGAAAATTCAGTTTTATATCTTGTTTTTGTGGAAGAGATTTCCACATACTGATAATGCAGGCCATCCCTGTTTTAAACTCCATGGAAAAAAATAAAATTTGCTATTTTCGAAAAACTAAGATGGTGACAATTTTTCTGCTCCAAAAGCTTTAAAATGAGTCCCCATAAGTGGTAGATCAGAAAAGAATTGTAAAATGTTGAGTCTGAATATCTGTCCCCGAGGTGCATTCCACCCTACTAGTCTATCAGAACTACTAGTTCATTATCCCTTGCTGTGGCACCCCTCTCTTTGTCACATCTTCAACAGGATTAGAAATGTGATTTTCCTGTGATGCAATATTACTCTGTGATATTTTGGACCAGATAGGTAATATCAGATTGGCAAACTGGGTGTTGGTTGAGAATCAGCGCCAACAAGATAGCCAGCCAGTTTACAGATAAGGAGGGTGGAGTCTGCAGGAGGACTGCACAGCTTGGGGTTAAATTGTCAAGGTATTTTACTCACAGAGCAACTAATGATGTCATCTTTGCTGATATATGGCATTTGACAAAGTAAATGTTTACTACTGTTATGCAGTATGACCCTGATAAACCCTAGCAGTTTGCATAACTTGTGTGACCTTGGCCTGCTGCACTGCATGCAAATAGTAAATACCTTATCAGACTATCGGATAGTTTGAAAATCTTTTTTATCGACCAATTGGGGAAACGAAATAGTACTTCCGGAACAAGATCAAGCAACTCTGTAAAAGTACACACTTCAAACAGAAACTGGACTGATAATGCAAGAATTAATCCTGAATGTCAAGGTCTTCCGCTAAAAACCGTACCACCCGGTGACAGGGGTCCAGCTGACAAGCCATGCTATTCCAAAGATGCAAGTCGGACTTTTAACTGCACGCAAAATTTATCATGCAAAAGTACCAAGTTCAGGTTATAAATCTTTCAAAGGTTCACTGAGTTACGCTGAGATGTAATCAATCTTTCTAACATGGCACCTTTTCACCTTCCACACTTTCAATCATGTATTCTGTATCATTTCAACATTATACTGAAAGACTATTTACAGTTTGTTGACTTTTCATTTGACAAAATAGCCAAGTACAATTAAATCTTCTGTAATAATAAACGATAGCTGTTAGCTCTCTAAACAATTAAAATACATAAATTAATAAGTTTTCTTGACATTTAGTGAACTTTTACTGTGGGGAAGGCAATGAAAATCCCCAGCATATAATGCATGTCACCTTCGGGAGCCAAAGGTGTTTCTTCGGACAGAGACCCTCCCTTGAAAGGTTGAGGAAACTATGCTTTCCTAACCTAACCAAGCTATGCAGACCAGACTGTGGCAGACAGTGATCACATGATCACAAACCAAAAGCTATGATCAAAATAGTAGCCGTAAGTTGACATATGTATGCCCATGCACAAAAATTCAATTATTTGGTGAAACCTGGAATTTGAATGGAAACAAAACCATGTGGAGAGAAACCCACCAAGAACTGTGTGTATTCCTGAGCACAAAGTCATCCACATGTACTTGTTTGCACCACTGTAACACGACTTCTTCAATGTCTGTGTTTCAATAGTGTTGCAGTAATTAGAGTTCAACATTTTTATTCCAGAGTACCTACTGCTGTATGAAATTTAGTTACAAAACACAATTGCCATTAATGTGAAGTCTGCTTCTTGGCAGGTCGTAGTGCATAAATTCATAGCAAACCGTTTCTATGGGAATTGCTTCAGTACAGATGGCCTTCACATGTAGAATTTGAAACAGAATGGAAATTCCTTTGAAATGGTTGC
The DNA here is from genome assembly GCF_041260155.1 of Ptychodera flava. Lineage (NCBI taxonomy): Eukaryota > Metazoa > Hemichordata > Enteropneusta > Ptychoderidae > Ptychodera > Ptychodera flava. The sequence goes on along the minus strand of NC_091946.1, from coordinate 36,434,629 downwards.
TCTTTTTCATTTGGAGTTTTTTCAATGAAGCCTGCATTGACAGTGAATGAACTAGTGGATGGCCAGGGTACAATTTTCTACCATATGGTAAATTGTATTTCCTATTGCAACAAGCCCTACTGAAAACTCTTTTAGGCCTAAAAAACGTGACATTGCATCAATGTTTGACAAAATTCATCTACCAGATATATCTTTGAGGAGTACCATTATTTTGACATGGTTTGTTTGTTTGTTTGTTTTTTGTTTCAATGGACAGTGACATGCCAAAGTCATTTTACAAACACATGAATCAGTCTAATTTGTTGGTAACCAGGGCAAAGTTTTGTCGGCAACGTTGTAAAGCTAAATTCTGCTAGCAGCATTGAAGAATAAGACGGTAAAGGTCCAACATCCCTAACACTTGTGAACGTCTTGTCTTACGATGAAAGTGAAATTCGCAATAAGCCTAGACTACCGGTACAGACTGTGAGTGAACCAAGTTACGCCATTGTAATTCTGCCTACGTACGTACATCAAAATGTAATCATGGTAGTATTGAAGGGAACAATAGCTGTAATTTTTTATGTTTTTATCATTTTTGTTCAAGAAAACAACTAATTTTTATCTTTTTTAATCCTCAGTATGTTTACATACAAAGAGTTACCCTTGCAAACACAGTGCATGGTCTGCAGTACCCAATGTTATTGTTGACAAATTACTGTATTTCTAGTGCAGACTAATATTTAATTGTCAACAATATCATTGGACATATCACACACACACACACACACACACAGAGACACACACACACACATGCATGCACGCACGCACATAGACTGTGTTGACAAGTTGAAGACTAGGTATTCTGATATGGTTTGTAGTAGAAAACAAGAAACAACATATTCCAAGCTGAATAAAATTTACTTGACATTGACAGAATGTCAAAATTGTCAAAAGTTACAGTTTATGGAGTTGTAAATTTTTAGCAAATGCACTATATTATCATCTGTAAAACTTAAAACTTCGTAAGTAGCTTGTGATGTTTAATCTCTTCATATCACCAACCCAGGCACAAAAATTCAGAGAGTATAGGCCCAAACCCTTCAGCACACAGCTGCATGAATATTCACCATGTTTTGAGGATCATGCAAACCGCTCTGACTATCACACTGTGCTTGCTCAGCACAGACTAGTCATGGAGCTATCAACTATGATATCCTATTGAGTTGAGGAAAAAGGGTTGTCCATTTATGGTCTACAACATCTGTAACACATGCATTCATTGTGGGAGCTGAGCTTTGTCAAATAACAATTTATTATACTTAAAATCTCACAAAAGTTTTTTTTAGCACAACAGTTGCGTCAAAATGTCGCCAACTTTTGCTTTATCTTAATTGTTGACAATGAATATTTGATCTTATCACATACCTATAACCATTTATGATCATTTATGATACAATTATGACAGAAAGAAATACATGATCTGCATAAGCTGTAAAAATTGATGTCCGTCCTTGAGATTGTGTTTCATTGCAGGACAGTCTAGTTTTTGCAAACGACAAAGCAATAAAAATATCACAAGTGTTCCCTTATACTGCTTATGAGACTAGATGTACATGGGCTAGACTTGTCTCCTGGACGATTTGATTGGCTAGTAATATTATAGAGGTCATGGAATTTTAGTCAGAGGGCAACTAGGGCACTGATCAAGCAGAAAACTAGGGCAGAGTGATAATTCTACCACCATGCTAGTCACACGTACAACTACGTACAATGCTATGGCATCTCTGTATTGTTTTACAATTCGGCAGAGTTCCCAGTCTGTCACTGTATACCTCACACACAGGCAAGACTCCATATTTGCTTTCAAAAGGAGTTTCAAAATAATAACTGCAGACCTTTCCCAATATGTGTTGTTTTGAAATACAACCAGTTTAACATCATTTGTCCCACAAAACTGAAACACTTTCACTACCAAATATTGGTGAATATTGGTAGCTTTCTTTAAAAAGAGAGGACACTCATCATTGAAGGGGACCCTGGTAGTAAGGAAGTTTCCCTGTATGAGGAAATTTCTTGTAGGAAATTAGTTTGCCAAATTTGTGAAAGACCTGATCAGTCACTGTGTCCAGTGTCATGCTACAATTGAAAAGAGTGATATCGGAGTAACACTGTTGATCTCTGCAATGAAGGTGTAACTGAAAAGAGGGAAGTGGCCTGACAGAGTATTGTCAAGGAATGTTCAAAACACAAAAGTCAAATGAAAAGCTAGTATTTGGTAGTGTGTATAGAAATAGCCTTGTCATACATCACTACCATAAATTCAAATGGTGTTACAGTGAAAGTCTCATCTGTGTCAACAACAAACTGGGACGATCAGGTCACAGGGTTTTTAACCTCATAATTTTTGGTCTGATTCAGGTCATGTTACGATGTAGACTGAACAACTTGGGCCGAGAAGATCGCAGTAATTTTTCCCAAAGCTATAAATGATATCTTTCAAGTACAGTGCAGGAGAGAAATACATGCAATGGCTTTAGTGGACAATTTTTTTTCTCTTCTTCAAAATACTTGTGATCTGAAGAAATTTAAACTTCAACACATACTGTTGATGCACAGAATTCCAGCAAAACTACACGTGACCACACAGAATTTAAATCTTTCTAAGGAAGAGTTCTTGTCAAATATTTGCATTTCCATGGCTGATGCAATAAAGGAAAGTTACCACACTGAGAAAAGGCCAACACCGCACTGAGCAAAACAAACCATATATTGTGAACAATTTAAATTAACAAACTTCCCCTCTGGCTGTTCAAGGATTTTCAATCACAATGACTGCTGAGCTTCTATTCAATCTCCGAAATTCTAATCCCCAGTCCACACCTGATGTGGTTTCATTTGCTTCAGACACAGGTTTTCAAAAGGACTACCTAACTAACTGATGGTGGATGAGTGACCCCTTGTCACTGAGCATAACACTCTACAGAGTTTTTCCTGCAGAAATACTGGAAACATCTGCATTTCTTCAAAAGTGAACACAATGTGTACATGTGATGTGCCTCTCTGAGTTCTGTTTCACCTAACACTTCCAGACTTTCCTTCATCCCAATTGCTTTCAGTAAGATGGATAGCACATGAAGACAGGGTGAATGGGAAACAGCTATCCCGACAAAGTAACTATCTTTGGATGTTATTTTGTCATCTTTCATTTTTATAGGCAAGGTATATTTACCGGCATTCTTACTGTCTGAACATGCATAAAGTCATTACGAAGAAAACACCCCTACCTTCTTAGAATAATAGCAGTGGGAAAATCATGACAAACGGTAACAAAATAACTGCCAGGCAACTATATTGGATTGTATCACAAAACATTCAAATAAATGCAAATATGTGCTGTAATCAGTGTGTTGGTCACAGCATGTCAGACAGAGACAGCTCTGGGCTGACAGTTGAACGACATCATGTCAACTTCGTCTGAACTAACGTGGTGGTGAATGGTTCGTAGTGTCATACATGTCATCAGCTGTGTCAAAGGTCACATGTCTAAGTCATATGCACGAATTGATCAGACAGTATGATTTTGGTTACATGTAACTGAACTTCACTTTTGGAAAACAGAACTGGTCCTGAGTCTATAGTACACTTGACTGTTTGATGTCAGTCCTTGCTAAAGACTGCAAACCCTAGACACTCTGACAACCATGACTTTCATGGTAGGAAAAAACATGACATTCTTCAAACCAAGGCCAGGGCCAGAATAACGTGTCATCATGTCATGATTCATGGCACAGCTCAAATATTAATTAAAACCCCCTAACCTCCCATTTTGTAAGTGGACCAGGTTTGAGAAATTGTGTGCACACTGATTTTGAGTTGTTTCAAAACCTGCACTGACTCTGGTCCCACACAAACCATGCATCCTCAATCCCAATCAGAAATGTATGATTGAAAGCATTAGATTATGACACAGACATAACCACTGAGAACAGACCTGATCCACTGAGTAAGAAATCATGAAAGTCCAGAAGGGGACTATTCATAATATCTCAGCAGTTGCCGAGCAGGTTCTGCACCATATTATTTTATACAAATCAGTGAAAAACAATACCTAAAGGAGGTTACAACTGAGTAAACATAACCAGTGGAGAGACAGGAAGCCATATTCATAATTCAGAGTTTTTGCGGCAACAGCGATAAAATATTCACGTTTATTGTTGCCATGGCAACTGCAAATATTGGGCCTGTTCCTTCTGAAGCAGGATATTTCTAATGTAAATCATGTGAAAACAGCACACCAAACACATGTTATGTCAACTTTGCTGACAACAGTGCAAATGAAATTTATGTCTTTTCTGTGCAGGGCATAAAGGACAGTAAATCATGGTGTTTTTGTGAACACACAGATATCACTCATTTTCATCAGCTTTGACTTTCCTTCACGCTAACCAGCCGACACAAGAGATCCCGTCGACTGTGAGAAATACTGCCCAATATTCCCAGCAGAGAAAAAAATAAATATCCGAAAGGTCAGTGAACTATCTGCATGGTGTGGCTGTTGAGTAAATCGTACTGTGTGGGCTGGTTTTGTGTGGTGTTCCCAGTGCAGTGTCTGATTTCCTCAATGACAGACGCATGCACAACTGAGAGAGTACACACAACCTACTTGAATACTCTGAAGTGCTTAAGCAAAACCTATCACCTGTTGCTTCTGTCGCACAACCCATGACCTGTTTTCTAATTCATTCGTCTGTATTGACACTGCTATATTTCATGAGTGAATATCGATTTTTATATTCCTTTTTCTTCGCAGGTGTCAAAAATTGGTTTCCTGTTAGTACAGGGAGTGAAAATTCAAACAAGATAGCCACACTTTTCACACAAACTGATATTTAAGGCCTTAAAAACTTAGATTTGTTATCACGTAATTGAAAAGAAATTTAATGCGAAAGGCAAAAATTGAGATGTACAATGAATCGTAGGCTGTATTTGCATGAATTGAACATCCATGCAACAAAGGTGGGACAATGTTTTCTCCCTAGTTACATGTCACGACTGCAATTTGAAATTTAATTGAAAAGTGTGTCCAGTTCTTAATGAAACTGCCATCATCTATCAAACACCAATTGTTTTCAACCGAGACATTCGCATATTTTTAGGGAGAGATGTGCAGGTACAAGTGCCAGGCAGGTGTTCAACAAGACTCTTGCCAAAAACAGATCACAGCTGTAACCAGAATGGCCTTCGGTGAAAATCTATTAGACACATTTCCAAGAAATTGTGATCACCTGATCAATATGGCCATCCAAGTAATATGCCATCATTGTCAAGGGCATTAGTGTATCAATAGTCCATATGTGCAATTATAGCATACAGTCCATCTAGGTCTGTCGTCATGGGAATTTCACAAATAGGAACAACACATGACAAGCAGAATGAGTTTACAATTGTCAGCTATATGTACTCAACACACAAATATACCATGGCATATATTTTTGAATGCATTTTTTTTGTTTTTTCTGTGCTTTTCAAGAAACATATAATTAAAATGATCAGTGAAGAACAAAGCTTCCTGATATCTTATTCTCTTCTTACTATTACATGTAGTTGGTGGGTCATCTGACGAGAAACTTCACTAGCCATGGCTGATTTTTTCAGGCAGGGACTCTCACTCTATGCTATACTGACATTAATTAAGCAAGCCGCGTGGATCAGACGATGCCTGTCAAGTGTAAGTATTGAAAACCAGCGCTCTGATCAGCTGATGTTATCTGTCAGCATAAATTGGAAATACTGGATATGGAAAAGATGCTCACATGACAAATCACAACTCTTGACATATCTGTTGCATGGAGTTAGCTAGTCAGCACATACATGCAGCATTTGAGTCACAAACTGATTGTGCACAACAACCCTGGTAGGAGTAAAGACTGAATGTTTGTTGGTGCTGTACTGACTTTCTAGTGTTTCTGATCTGATACAAATGGGATCTTCATAGCTTCCCTGAAACCCTGTATTATTAAATTTTCTGCGTCATCATCAATATTTATTGGAAGCCTAGTGCATCAAACAAATGGAACAGATTTCTCTGAAAACGTCCACAGCAATATGGTATCCTGAATGTACCGTTACACATAAACGCAAATTTACTCTATTTCATGACACTACGGTAACTGCATTGGGAATTTTTAGTTGACTTTTCTTACAGTGAGGGCAAACTATCCAATACCATGCAATCTAAAAAACAAGAAATCAGGCTAACATAGGATGATGTCCCTCATTACTATGGCGACAAGCGTCCACATCAAATAACTGGTTGTTTCTCCATGTGTAATTGACTGTATGATCTGATAAGATTGAAGGTCTGTGTGAATTTGGCAGTCAGCTCATGAGCTGTTTTCCCAAACTCAGCGTTGAATCAACAAAATGAAATGAAACAAATACATGCAGCTACTGATCCTTTTATCCGAGGGGTTTACAGTTCACAATTTCCTGTTGATCCAAAATAGTCAACGTTTGACAAACTTGTCATCCATCGCTCTACAGTGTCAAGTTTGTTTGATGTGACATCTGTTCATGCCCATCACATGCCTGAAAATGGATGTTTTACTTTGGCAATAGCAAATGGCACCAAATTGTGAGCAGTTTTGACCATGAATTTCTCACATTTTTGGTGACATCTGAGCACATATGAGACATTCAATAAAACTGAACATCATATTGGAAGGATAAATTCCTCTTTAAAGCAGTTGGCTATCTGATAACTCTGTCTCTCTTGAATTCTCATAACATTGTGACTGTGAGTGCTGTAACTCCAGGATAAATGTCCCATGGTACAAACAAGGGGGGGGGGGGGAGGGGGTTGGTAAGTGGTGGGAAGATCAGTTTAAACCTTGCCTCATCCTTTTTCTTCAAGGGTATCACAATTCGCAATTGCTGGGGTGAATTTAACTTACAGCATGCTCAATTTTTAATGAATTTACAAGGCACACATCTTTCATATGTTTCATATGCTTTGATATGTGAACTGTTAACCGACAATCTGAATATGCGTGTTTCAATTTTTAAAATATCTAAATTACACAGATTATCGGCAGCTGTTCTCAATGCTAATTTCTCATATTTTTAAGCTGTCATTGAGCAAAATGAGATTTTCTACAAAATTCAATCAAGTTGATGAAAAACTGTACGTAATAAAAACATATTTATAACCGGACAACATACATATAAAATACACTGTGGTACAAGATATGCAAAAGAATGTATCAAAATGTGAACTAAACCGCGGCTATTATTTCATTTTACTTATGATATAACCTTCCATACAAATCAAGAACACATGACAAATTCTGTCCATACATGTATATAACATGTATATCAATTTCTGACGTAACAGGTATTTCCCTATAAATGCATCTTTTTCTACTCTGCTGAATCAGCTACACTGCACACTACAATATATATCCGGCGACCAATGACAGATTTATGAGAGGCCATAAAATCTATGCATTAATACTTGGAATTGGGTCACATCATATTCCTGCATTTCAACCAACCAGTGATTCATTTAATTAAATGTAAATACACTAATTTATAGGATCTTCACATTTGCTTATCGTGACCACGATTAATTAACCTCTGGTGATTCCACTTTAACTGAACCAATAAGCATATTTTATTTCTGATCGACTAACGGTGAAAATTAAGTGAACTCATTTACCTTCCACTTGGCTCGTATTTACACTAAATTTCAGTGTTCTATTTTTAGATATTGCAACTTTACCCTGGTTAAACAAAACGATGAGTTTCATCGTTTTAACTTCATCATACTCAACAAATTCAGTAAGGACAACCCTTTTATTCTGCTTCTCTTCCAGATCAGTTTTTCCCTCATTTAATATTTAGCCCTTCATGCATCCAGGTATTCCTCTTTCACAAAATCCACACTGTAGCGCTGATCACGATTATGTGTTTTTCACAACATGTAGAGAGCAAGACATTAGCTTCTAGGGCAGAAATTCAGTGTCTATCTTTATGTGTGGTCCCTGTGATGATCTCTGCAGAGTGTGTTCAGATCTATTGATTGATAAAACAGTTATACCCCATAAAATTGTAATTTCAATCATGGCATTGTTGTCCGGTATTTTCATAAAAAATGTAGGAAAAATATTTATTTTTGCATACATTATGATGGATCTGTAGCAACATTGAAAATCAACTCAGTTGTGGATAACCTGATCATGTCCTTTTATCTGTTCTCCTTTGTGCAGAATAATAATCATTTATTTGCTTAGTAACACAATGGATGCCATATTTACATGTGCCAGTACCCCAGTGATTTCCACCAGGGTTCCAAATCAGTATTGCTGATGTTCCCAGCAGAATAATGTAATCACAGTGGACAACAGAAATGGTACTGGGCTTCCCACACCATGTCTGTATCTTACCAAACCTATGCAAAGACACTGGGAACCGAACTTGTCTAACTCTATCTCTGAATGAGTTATATACACCAAAGCAGAGATTTACAATGCTGTGAAAAAGTCTAAGTTGGCTTTGACATTCTGACACCATTTAGTAAAATTCATTCCCTAATTTCACAAAAATAAAGATGTCTACGTCATTTGTCTTGTAAGTTCCCCAGTTTTCAAAATAACCACTAACCCATCTCTTCAATGGTGTCTCCCAACATGACAGTATAAAGCATGGCTACATCTAGTCTGCTCCCTGATTGCAAAGTGACCTACTTCCCTGTTTTGATTGACAACCCAGTCCATGACCCAGAGGTCAACCAGTCACCAACTGATTGCTGGGTGTTGATGAAATGTCAGGCAACCGATCCCTGTCTGACTGTGAAGTTCTAGAAATCATGTCACAGTTCCCATGCTTGCAATAATTCTATCAGCTACCGGATAAAAAAAATAATTGGTCGTATGTTAATACCAGTTCTGTAATTAACTTTTTTCAGTTGTAGAATAGACTGCTTTTTACACATACCGTGGTACTTGGCTTCAATTTCAGTATCCACACACATGGACATGCATAATGTCATTTTAATCACAGAAAATTTACAATGTTTTTCATATATCCATGATCGATACTGGCTAGCTGGCTAAAATATGTCATAACGATGCATAAATATCAATAAAATATTTCTGCTTCAATATTTTAAAATCTCACACATCAAAGGTTCATTCTAGTCTTTATTTGTCCAGAGGTTAGTATAGATTATACATGGCAAAATGCAGCATGGTGGGTTATCATCGTATCAAAGGGCAAGGCTGATCTTTCTTCTACTGACAGATGTAAGATCAATGAAGGAAGCAACAGGCTATCTGCTTCTCAACCGCCACCCATGCATCCACATCCCTGTACAGCAATATGGAGGCAAGGCTGGCAACACAGTATGTCTCAAAATCTGGCAGATTGTACTTCAAGTTCAAGGGGTGAATAGTTTGATGATTAGCATAATAGGGATCATAGACCAGAACTTGGCACTTGGGATTATCCTCTAAATCTTACGATAAAACTTACTCTGCAGTAATATTTAAACCCTTTCACCACCATGGTTTTACCCAAAACGCATTGTTATCTATGGTAATCTTGGACCTGTTTACAGGCAATGGGGGGTGGACAGGTTTAAAACTTTGTAAAGTTAGGAACTGATTATGCAGACCCACTTGTACTTTGGAAAAGTCTTGAAATAATCTTTTTATATAATATTTCCTGTCACCCAAGCAACCAGGTTAAGATATTTTTTTGCTCGCCCTAAACTTGGTTGTCTAACATTTTTTGCATGACAAGTGATATTCATATCTCACAAGATGAGCAATTTATGATCTGTCTACAAGATTTCTGAAGAAATTCTGCAATATCTAGATAATAATTTTTTTCCTGTTTCATTACCATGCATTTCAGGCGGGCTACACACTATTGTCCTGACATTTTTCACTAACCTAGGTGGTAATATTATTTGTGATGTAGCAAGGAGTTAGGAAATCGGACCTGGTAATTGGTTCTCCCCTTGTGGCAAGGTTTCAGTGACTCTGTAAGATGCTTTGACTGCATGTAGTATGCATCATTGTTCAGCGTAATGAAGTTGGCGTTTGAGGACAGAAATCGGTCGCCTTTCAAACATGTCTGTTTCTCAGTGCAAAGAACCCGACTCCAGACAAATTTCCCTCCCAAAGTTTATTAATTACGACTCATTTTCAAGTGAGCATGCACAATGGCTAGCAAAGGACTAAAATGACAGGATCCACTGAATTTAGTTTTCCAGGTAAATATGTCAATTACTGGACGGCAAAATTCATGGTCGTCACAACAATTGCAAAACTTAACCATATTAAAATAATGAAAAGATGTCTGGTGAATGGGGAGTCTGTACATCCTGATTGCTACTTCAAATACGCTGGCTGAGAATTGCCATCAGAAAATGTCACTGCTTATGTCAAAGTTCACACAGAGTTCACACAGCGTCTAATCTCAGTGTATTTCCCCCGAAGCACAACGTAGATTGAGTTCCCAGCGCAGTTCTCTCCAAGCAAGCACAAGATTGCGCTGGGAGTCTTGCGAACATTTTCTTGAGGCAAGCCATCAATTGAGTTGCTGGTGAATGTTCTCCTTGACAAAGCCATAGACTGAAATCCCCAGACAGAACAGTAAACGCACAAACTTACTCCGAGCAAAATCTTACCAGTAGTTACAGCAAACCCAAGAATAAGCAGATAGCTATGGCAATTTGCACTGCCTCTGCAGCAATTACGCACAATTTGAACAGATAAAACTCAATTAAATTACAGTTTGCGGCAGAAAATTACACCCTGATTAAGCAAGACTGTTCTACTTAGGATGAAACCTGCAGGTGTTCAACTCATATCAACTGGCACTAGCAGTGGTTCAAAACCATACATGGCCATTGTAGTTTTGCTAGTTTATAAAACATTCAACATAATCAACAGAACACTGTGAATTTGGTATGTTGAAGTCATCTACGCGACACTGACAGTACATCTTTGATAACAATGCTCCAGAAGTTTTTTAGAGTTAACAATACATTCTTTTTACTATATCTTCTTTTTAATTTTTAACAACTTGGGAATGAAGGATTAATCAACAACAAAATGACATCGTCCAGCATTTCTCATTCTATTCCAATATTTGTATCAGGTGGATTTTTATAACATTGTTTATTTTTTTTGCATGCCATTCATAATGTTTCAAAGTTGATCCAAATATTCCAGAAAGTTACCGTTTTCAATTGGTCTGAAAGCATTGTAATATTTTGTCCGACCTACAGTTCCTCTGAGCCATTTTGTTCCACTATCTTTTCTCAGCGGTAAAGTGACCAGCAAAGAGTTGAACACAGAATGACTTTGGGTTCTTAATTGAAATCACTTTTGTCTGAATATGGTACCCTTGCCCTTCCAAGCACTGAAATTCTTGAGTGAAAATGTTTCACTGTTAAAAGCATTTGTGCCATATTACTTTGCCCTTGACCCATCTTTGCAAGTTGTGCATGAATTGGTAACTTCCTGAACCACAAAATCACATCAAACCATGCCTTGATTGATAGAAAACCAATCAATTAGCTACACCATGCCTACTGATCAAATTTCACGATTAGCCAGTAATACTTATAGACTCATATACAATTTCAGAATTCATAGTTTTTACTAAACTATAAAGAGATTGTGTGTATAGTGTTGGCCATGTGTGTTTAAACATCAAAGCCTCATTCACTCACACTGGACATAGAGTATAACTAGGGAGGATTAGATTTCAAGCCTCAATCAATTCCCAAGGAATCATTTTTCCGGTGGTGGAAAAAAGCTACAGGGGGTTTCTAAAATCAGTATTTAATGATAAAGACTTCATTGTGAGCTGTGTTGAGTAATTGAATTTTGACTGATCAGAAAACTAACATGGATTGATAGGAAAACAAAATACTGCCTGTCAACCACATTTGAATGTAATTGGATTTGAAAATAAACAAGAATCGTACATTATGATTATTATATTGCACAATTATGATACACACATTGGAATATAAAAAAAGATTTTCATAAAGGAAATGTTGTTTATACTGCCATACAATTGCCCCTATCCTGTTTGTTCAAGGTACAACTTTTCATAGCTCATTCAAATCAAAATGGACACCAGGCCATTTCCATGACCCCATATGACCTCACATCCCAGTATTTTTATAGGGTGTATGGTATTTAAAATTTTGCGTCGTCGTCAGACGATGTGACAATATTTGCTTGCAAGTAATTGGTTGTTATAATCAGAACAGAATATTCTATGAATAGAATTTGCTGTAAAAGTTAATTGTTTAAAATTCAGCTAGAGATTTATACCAGCAAAAAACATGGAAGGTTGCAGATCATATAGTAATTATGCAAATGGCTAATTCTTCAACTCTGTTTAAATTGGAAAGATATCGGGTTGCTAGCCATATCAATGACCAGTCAAATAATTAAATATTCTATCATCCACAGCGTTCTCACCAGGCCGCGATTCCGCGACATTCTCGGCGTATTTTTCTGTTTTGTCGCGGATTTCTTGGGCGTGCGCGCAATAGTGGCGCGCCTTTGAAATTATAAACTTTCGTGGAGCCAGCCGTATGGCCGGCCGGCCGTATCATACAGCCAGTACTTTTCACCATGGACGTAAATGATTGACGCGAGTAATTACACTTCCTGCTTGAAACCGAGGCAATCTGGAAGCAATACCCGTCAGAGGGCGTACTTAAACCACAGTCACTTGTGATTCGATACATGATGGCCGATGTGTGGTAGGCATTACGTATACCACACAGCGGCCGTCGTGTATTGAACTACACGAGACTGTGATAGTCTGACACACTGGACGTGTTCGCGTTGCATGCATACCGGGACATGTCCACGGAATTCGCGGAAGCTGGAGGCGTCATGGGCACGATAGATATTTTCATAGGCTACGACAACAATAATCCGAACTACGAAAACACAAGAATGTAAAGCTTGTATGTCCCTAAGGAATTACATGAACATTTACAACGAACTCGAAGCTGGTAGCATTATACTGTGATTTCCGCATGGCAACCAGGGTCTGGACGGGCGCGACGTTATAGTGTTCGTTCGTGCCGTTGAGATTCAGTGAATTTTTGTTCTCGAAAAATAACGCAACTTTGTCTGAGGTAATTTTTAGGTCTTTGCTATGTTTGGAATCATGTATAAACTTCGCGGGAGGTACATTGTGTGATGTTATCAGGCATTTGCTCCGTTCCTCGCCCACGCGACCTAGTACCTACGACTGGAAATGATTGACAACTGGCCCACTGCCGATTGATAATATTATTCCAAAAGTAGTTCAGAGGTTTAACTGTGGAATTGTTGGAGGAAAGTTCTCTTATTGTGCAAAAAATTATCAATTCTTGGCTTGCGCATGTGATAAGTATATTATTCCAGGCGAACTCATACGTGAGAACATGGACGTCTTTTTTCCATGCTTCGATCAATTGACAAAATTTGTAGCCTTGGCTGGTGGCCGAAATTTCACGTCAAAATGTGATGATTATTTACAAACATCATAGGGATATGTTTCCTAATCTGAATAGCTGCCATAGCACTGATTTGGCCTGTTTCTTCTGCTGATTGTGAAAGGGGGTTTAGTGTGCAAAAAAACGTAACTAATGACAGAAATCAACTTGGAGCTGAACGGCTGGACACTCTAGCAACTATTATGGTAGAGGGTCCCGAAATGGACTTTCACACTGGAAAGAACAAAAGTCCCGTAGACTTTTCATTAAAAGGCACTGATATTCAATATCAGTTGATATGTTTACCGAATGTTTACAAAAAAGTTGTTAAGCTGAATGAGTTGTTGAGTCCTTTATTTTTTCCATGCATAGAAGAAGGTTCGTATTTGCAGTTTGACTTTTTTAACATATTTATATATTGTCTCACAAAAATCATCTGTTGTCCCGCTTTTTTTTGGTCAGCGGGACAAAATGTCCCACAAATTTTTTTTTCTGGTGAGAACACTGCATCCATCAGTGTTTTCTCTACATGTTCAATGACAGGGCCACTCTGTGCCCTATTCATCAAAATTAGGGGGCAGACTTGACATTTTAGGGGGCAGTTAAGTTGCGTCGTCCATGTCACAAGCAGCAACCGTACTGTCATCGACATCATTATGTTTGTCAGTTTACGATGTGTTCGGCTGCTCTCCATCTTCTGTCGCTTTGTCACCCATCGGTTTCCTCAACTCGGAGTTTGACGTACACTTGGTCCCTTGGATGCAATTGGTCTGAATTTTGGGGTTTAAATCCATAAAAATATGCAGTGATCAAACAATTGCCTTTCACTGCGATCAAGATTGATCGTCACGGCAGAATGCCTACACAATGCTGAAGCTGGAATTTGCCATAATTCCATCTTTGATACAGTGTTTCAAGTTCTGCTTTCAAACTTTACCGCTATATCAAAACATGTACATAAAATGCACTAGTATCCATGGAGACTAAACCGCAACTACGCTGTTGGCTGTTCTTTTCACTGCATACACTCCTTGTCATGCAAAACACTAAAGCTGGATGACAAGCAAGATTTTGTCTTTTCTGAGGGAGTACTATGACTAGAAACAACAGCAAATTCACAGGTCACTACACAATGTGCTTGGGTCACCATCATGGACATCTTTGCTTGATGTTTTTCATGCGCAACCTCCGCGCTGTCAGTAACTTTTACAAGGCAAACAACGGCGCTAAATGTGCAATTTGCAAAATTGCACAGTTGAGAGAAAACTCTGATCCTTACCTTTTAGGGAATGAAAAGCAGTTATGTAATAGGAAATAGATTTGAATGCTGTACCGAGTGGTTTTTTTATTAGAAAATAAATCATTTGGTTTGACAAATTTCTTGTGATGACTGAGTCCACCATCATCAAACACAAAAACAACCCATGCAAACACAAATTCTAGTTAAAATCTCATCTGTTGAAATCTAAAGTCTGACATGGAGTACAACCCCAAAGTCCATCGTCCCAGTGTAGGTTTGGATACGTATGAACGTCAAACTGAAATTGGCAGTACAGTAATAATGATGGTAGATTGATGCCAGCAACATGGACACTTTGCGAGGCACACAGATCAGAATACTCGTAACTCTTCATTAGCATATTACTAATAGTCACCAAAGCTCTCTATCTTGTTGTTTATTGTAAAATAGTGCCCAGCTAGCCTAGGACCCCCTAGGCTAGCTGGAGAATTTACTATGAGGTCAGTTGCATTCATGTATGAAGTGTGTTCACCGTTCATATCAGGACAAGTTGCAATTCTACGTCTTCTGATCAGCGCTGAAAACAGTCACAGAAAACCATTTTGATATATAGCACAGCAAACTGTACGACAGCCGCTTTTTTTCACTATCATTTTCATGCTCGCTGATCAGACTTACTCTTTTGGCACACCATGCACCTGAAATTAAAATTCCCTAACACTTGGTTCTCTTAAATTCCAAATCCTATCATCACAGAAAAGCAAGAGTTTCCATGGTTTGGAGTCTGCATAAGCACAGGTTAATGTTTTCACAACCTAAATATGAATAATCCTATTAGTACCATTCTATTCCATGAGGACAAAGGTACATATAGTTTGATAATGTTGGAAATTTCCAAAGATTAGAAATGTATGAAGGCACATTATGGTCCATAGGTACAGAATGCGTCAAAAACGACAAAAAGTGGCAAAAAGTGACTGTATTTTTAGTTAGCGTAGGCTTTCTGTAGTATGCTGTGGGTTTACATAGCTCTCTAAATATTGCATGTACCCTACCTGTAGAAAAACTGGGTAACGAAAATTTCATTTACAAAAATACTGGTATATCGCAACTTGCACTGCATTGTACATTTGTCAATAACAGTAGTAAATTTTCACTGGACTTGTTATAACTCTTGAAACCAAAGCACTGAGGTGACCTTTGCTGGTTTAGTTTGCTTGCCTAAATTAGCAGTATATCTTGACAAAAAGATAAAATAGTTATCATTGAAGTCAGCACCGGATTTTGAGAGCAAATTTTATTCCAAAAATGGTCATAGATTAGGTTTTCAAATTTAGGCCTCTACTTGACTTGGACTGATTTTGCGACTTCAAAATTGGTCAAACAATGCATTCTCCTCTAATCCCTTTCAAAAGCAGACTGTTTTCAATGGCCAAAAGTCTGTGAGCAGACAGAATGGACACTGTTAAATTCTGTGAAGATACTGACTTTCCTTCCAAGCCAATGGAAAGCTGATCAGTCCTTAGCAGTAACAAAGAAACAGGAAATTAAGAGGAGGTTAGCAGGTTGGTTTAACTCTTTCAACACCAAAAGTGATGTCAATGGTAGGCTGGGAGGTACACACTACAACAAGACAATAATTGGTGGGTTAAGGCACTATGGTCAATTTGATGAGAGGATCTATTGAGAACTCTAAGCTACTTTGTGACTTTGCAGTTGCCTGGTAGATTACTGAATATGCATAACACAGCACTGGATTTCAAATGTTTGAAAAATTCATGAAATGGTAATTTTATTTTGTGTTTCACAATCATGCTGGCACTAGCAAAGTTCTCTGGTACGTGTCACAGAATTAATCTTCCCTACGAACACAGCAGAGCAATAGTTTAGTGACAGCGTCAATGAGAAATGATGCGTCAACGGAAGCAGCAACAGGTGTCCAGTTTTGTACAGGCATGATTTTGTAAACGAGTGCACCGTGCTTTCAAACAACTTTTCATATCTTTCATTTCCACTGGACACTACACATACTCTGAGTAACCCTACCTAATGACAAATATTTCAAATATTTTATCAACCAGACAGTAGTGCATTTCCACTCTTTTAGATTGGGACATGGGGCGGCAAGGGTTAAGCTATTGTAAAGTTTGCTGTTGAAAAATGGACACATACAAGTGTACACATGAACCACTGCCAAGAATTGGTATAGAATACATATCGTGCCATCTAGTAAGATCTGCACAACTACTTATTACTACAGTACTTGGCTCGCTGTTAGGAAGATTTTACCAGCCAACTGTAAACTGCTGTAACATACATGTACATGTGATTTTAATGGCAATGGATCAAAAACTAATTTCTTCATCATCAGATAATCTGATCATCATCTGATAAACTCAGTTTTAAGTCATGTAACACTGAAAGCGAAAAACAACATTTACTTTTTTCCTAAATTTGAATGCCACAGACTCAAGATTTATATCAGTATATGTGCCAAGGCAGGTATTTCCTTCTGCAAATTGTGGAGAGATCTTCATAGAGATAGGGCCATTACTGACAGCGTATCTGTGGATTTGTGGTACAGGAAGAGAATTCATCTGCCAATTTATCAAACGGTCAAGGTAAATTTGTTGGTGTCCATGTACAAAACCATCCAAAGTGGAGATCTACTGTTGATATACTACTTCATTCACACTATCCCCTGGTGACCTGGCCGAGATTGCAATCCAATTTGAAGCATGAAGTACATCTAGTGATCGAAGGCCAGTGAGTTGTACAGTGAATGGCAACAGTCCCGTGTGACACTGCCAATTTAACCACAGAAAGCAATGGGAATATGGCAGAAGCTCAGGGGACTTCCCTTGTAATCACAAAGGAAACAAGTTATCAGCTGAGTTTTGCATACGATGACAAGTTACCTGTAATTTACAATGGATGAGCACGTAATAATTTGAAACAAAATTTTATTTCCCAAAAAGTAGAGAAAAATATTTTACAATACATCGAAGATTGTTTATCATCAAGTGTAACTGATCTCTTGTGGTCTTTGTCATTCAGGATCACAACAATGCATTGAGCAAAGGATGGCAACGAAAGATGGTCATCAAAGATATGTGTGTTACTGCCTTTATGGTGAAATACAGAAAGGGGCTACCAGTGATTTGACCAATATCACAACCTGTCTCAGAGTGCTAGGTGCCTGGCCGCATGCTGCACTGTGCATGTCCATGTTACCTTGACGCAAGTACACGTAGACTGCCAGACCAATGTGAATATACTGCATGCTGAAAATAATACAGTGTGTGTTCTGATCTTTGCCTGAAAGTGATAAACCATCCTGATCTTGTTGGTGGCACATTTCTGAGGTTTTGTTGAAAACTGAAATACATTTCCTGACATCTTGATGTCTGTGGGCCCAACACAGAAGCTGGATAAATATGATGCTACCTTGATAATTTAACTTTACTGCAAAAATAGTAAACGCACAGAGACCAAACATGAACACACTGTCCAAAAACACAAAAGGAAGAACTTGCGTGGGATGATGTGGAGGGTGATGCCAATATATCATAGCTAAACTTTAACTAGTCAATGTACACACATCAGGAAGCAGGAGCAAATCGATACAAAGCCTGACACACTCAGTGTGCATGTTGGCAAAATAATTATTTCATGCACCGCGTCCCCATTGTTTGTTGCAGATTTGTAAGCCACAGCTAATATCCAGGGTTAAAGGTCACATTTGTCGCATTCTGATCTCAAAACAAGGAATATTAAGGGTCAAGGCTGTATGTTTCATACACAAACATCAAATATAACCATAGAAATGTGTGAGTACAAGTCATTCATGTCAAAAGTGAAGTTGAACACAGAAACCCAGAATTCAAGGTCATGAGTTATCTGACAAAACTAGCAAATATAACACTGGGAGCTTGTATTACAATTTCTCATAATACTGATTTCAAATCTACAGATTTGGGGTCAAAGGTCACACAAATAACACACAAGATTTTACAACCCTGAAACTGACAGTCATAGTCACAAGGTATACGAGGTTTTACGATATCAACACTGAGAATGAAGGTCAAAAGAACTGTTCACAGTGACTCCATATACACTCCAGTCTAGCAAATAACATGTAGGTTGAAATCTTGTCTTTTCAAAGGTAATACTTTCCCAAGGACACAGACAAAAGGCTATGTAATGGCTATCTAACATTAAAAAGTTTGCATGATCTCAGAAGATGGGAAGTTGAAAATGGTCACATGCTTGACTAATATTTGTCTAGCCTTTCAACTCAGGATTGTACATCAGTATTGAACATGACAGTGGTGAGGCCTTGCAATTCACAAACCTGCCAGTGAAGGATGTGGAAATTTTCAATGAAGAGACCCACTGCTGGGGCTTGTTAAAGATTTATGGACACAAAGAAACCTTGAATTGAAGGTTGTAGACTACAGGGTGACTTGTAATTTATAAAGCTATGGTTATAATATAGGGTTATTTTCAAATGAATAGAACTCTACACAAACTGCCACAGGCAAATGTAAGACTAACTTCCGACAAAGAAACTTGATGGAAGGTAAAATCTCACATGCAACAAAATGAAAGTAATTCTAGTACACACTTATCACTAACTGTACATTATTTACAAACCTGGATAAATGTAGTGTTACTCTAAAACATTTGCCTTGGTATCTGCAAAGGTCAAAACTATTCCAACAGTATTGGGCGATTACGTGCCCTGTAAGAACTAGAATATGACAAGATATCAACTGTATATAACACAGTATTTCTAGAATCTCATAGTTATTATCAGTTTTGCAAAACAAATGCCATTTTGTGTGAGTTTTTCGTCACACGACATGATTGAAACAGCACGATGCCTCAGATGTCGGTATCTGCCAGTTTTATTCTAAGATACACCAGTCAGTGCTCGGTAGATGGTAAACAGGAAATCCAATGTACAGTACCGCTGATGTCATCCCTATGTCCCCTGGAGTGGGTACAACATTTACACTGAAAACAGCATGGCTACACTCAAACCTTGGGATTGGACAGAGTCGGTGTAAACCTTTGTTGTATTGTCGTCAATCTTTCATTCATATGGAATGTGGACACATGTACAGGTATCAGCTTTGACAAGCTGAAGGTGCTGACTGTATACTGCACTTGGCTAACACTGGGGCTTGTTCTCTGATGCCAATGATGTTTACCAGAATGATCAATTCCGGTGCAGAAAAGTGACCAACTTCTGCACAAAACTGACAAACACCGTGCAGAATATAGTGGCACACAAATATAATAACCTATAATAACATTTAATATATGAATTAATTAAAATTGCAACCATCATTCACACAGAAAAGGGAAAACCTGGTTTTGCCTGAATTCATCAATGATGTAATGGAAAAAAGATGATCTTTTTACAGAAACGGTGCATTAAATTAAAGAGCATTTGAAAATTGCAATGTTTCCACCATCTCCCAAAGGAATTGCAAAAACATTGTTCAGTCAATTGTTAATTTCCAGAGTAATTTACCCTCTACTGTTGCACATATGTGAACAACACAAAATACATTTTGTGCAATGCTTTTTCCTCATTTTCTTTTTGCTGAAACAAAAACTCTGTCAATAGGATGATGAATCATTCAACATTACGTTTTGTCTCTGCTTTTTTCTCTGGACTGGTCCATATTGCTGTCTGTCAATTAGGGATTTCACAGGATGTTGGTGACCTGTTTCTTCTTTGCTCTCCAAAGATGCAGCACAGGGCATTGGGTTATTACCAAGGGATTGTACACCAGATGGTGCAGCCGACAGATTGAAATCCACTGCACGTATGCTGGCCTTTTCCCTCAGTCAGTTTTTGTTTCAAAACAAATTTTCATTTTGCCAGACCTCGCTATGTAGTTGAATCAGCTACAGTGAACACTAAAATTCTGATAGCATCCTAGACATTGGCACAAATGTATGAAATGAACGAGTGGGCCATTCGAGTCCTTGTCAAACAAACAGTTGTAGAGCAGGTCACTCAAAACAGTTCTGAGTTACTCATCGACAGCAAATATTATTGAAACAAGTTCTAGGAAAGTGACTGGAAACAAGTTCATGTCTCAAACACATGCTCCTGACCTTTGACCACATCATTCTCAAGACCTCTGATCTTTTACCATCCCAATAACAAAAGCAGTGTTCTTGACCTTTGAACTTTCCAGTTCTGGAAATTGGCTTCTTGGCCTTGGACTTCATGGATGCCATGGACGGCATGTTCCTGACCTTACTCTACTTGATTTCCAGAAGTGTTGCTCCTCACCTTTGACCTACTGCATTCCTGGAAGTCACGTTCCCGACCTTAGATCAATCTAATCACAAGGGCTATGTCCTGACCTCTGACAAACATATTCACACTCCATCAGACCCAAGAAACTACGGAGAGTTTCATTTTTTCCAGCACGCATGTATCGACTTCATTTTCCAAGTGAATTCCAGCCTTTTAAAACATTCAGCATTTGACAAACCATCATACACATTGCACACGTGTGCCAGACATTGGTATCTGTGAAAGCTGAGTGACATTACAGACAGAAAATACCCACAATAGCAGTGCACCTTACAGATACACATGTTGGAGGCAGTAGACTAATAAACTGGTTAACACAGAGGATATAAAACAGGCTTGTTTATGTACATTGCAATAGCAATTCCATTTCTCATTAAACCCTTCTTGATAGGCTAAGCTAACTTATCATGCAAAAGACTGTCTAAGTCTCTGTAGTATTTCAAATTTGAAATGGACGTACACACCTTTGCCCATAGTCACTGGCATAACAACTTTGACTCAGTTTGTCACAGAATTTTCTAGAAGTACACTGTGTCAGCGCTGATTTTCATACTTGATTATCCTGGCCACATCTAAAGGAGCAGCCCATTTGTTTTCAACAGTAAAGTTGGAATCTCTCATAGAGAAATATGAGGTTAAAAGGGTTCGTCAGTAACAGACGATGAAAATAAACATGGATAAAGTTTATGTATACACACAGACTATCAACAAAGTGTGTGAAAACTTGTTAAAGCTCATGAAAGCAGGCATCCTATGCTTTACCGCTGGATTTTATTATTTCTGTTTCCCCAGAGTTAAACCAATAAACAGCTGATCAGTTTCCAACGAGCAGTCAAAAGACCTTGGGGTGTCTGGCGATGTTTCTGTGAAGAATGATTTCAACAGCACATTTCAACATTTGGCAGTTTCCACTATGAACAGGAAACAGTTACAGGAGAACCCAGAATACAAGTGCTTGTGAGAAATGCAAGGCTTTGTAGTTACACATGTCTGAAATGTTTCCATAGCAACAATACTTTTCAAGTTCATACTTTTCAAGGTCATGCTCTTTTGGGTCAGAGGTCAAATTGATTGCTCACAGAGGTCAAAGTTCAAGCCTAAGTTGATGAATTCTCAGACTATTTAAACTCAATCAAATAAATAATATACGACAATACAATATTCACTATTATTTGGATCTTGTGAACTGGAAATGTGCAATAATTTTTGGAAATGTCTTTGGGAAGGGAAGGCATTTGTCTTGGCTAGTGAAACAGGATCAATATCTATTTCTAGACATAATTCCTGTGAGATTTGTTTCTTTTTTCCAATGGCTATCTTGAATGAAGCACTAAGAAGACTGTAAAACAAGGCTGCAGATTTATTGGCCCCCTCAGGACATATCAATGATAAACAACACAATCAACAATACCTATTTACTATAAATTCTTGGTTAGATTTATTATTATAACTGTTTAGATCTTGCTATTACCATTGAAAGGTCTGCATCCACTTGAGTGATTTTGGGGATCAAAGTACTGACTGATGCCCACTGAGGGGTGTATTTGGTCCATTTGCCTCGTAAAATTTGCAATGAGATTGCATGCATAAATATTCCAATAAACTACCAGCCTTGACGGCATTGGACAGATCTGAAGAAGTCAACAGCACCAGCTTCATCTCTTGCAGTCTCTGTTCAAACAGGCAACAACCAAGGACACCTCAACAGCCATCCTGTCAAATCAGTTCAAAGTTGTATGCAGCAAAACATATTTTCACCAACTAAGAACATCTCATATGCAAAACTGTTCCGTACTTGTGCTGAGTTTGGTAGTTGGAGCCTTGTAGAAACTGACTGAACAGTCAGTGTTAATGGACTTGGACAGTTATTATTATACAAATGCATAGATACATTACTGAATTCCACAGACTAAGAAGAATAACGGCCCATGCATACCATACTTGCTTCTGGGCACCTTGAAAATCAATGTAATTTCCACCATCTTGTCAGCAAGCAGGATAACTCTGCCAGGGAACACCAGATCTCCCATAGTGTATATATGCTGGCAATGCATACATGTACATCATGCAACAGAATGACATTCAGATGTATGGTACTTCCCCATGAAATGCAATCAAAAGCCACACCAAGACACATGCAGACAGGACAAGATTGCAAACAAAGCGTCATGAAGACAACGAGACAAATGATCTGGGAACGTTGCTGGGCCATGGACAGCGTATGGCAAAGTGAAACCCAAGGTCCTAAACTCAGTCCAGGTTCCCAGACATTCAGTCACCAGTTCATCACTTACCTGAACGCTGTCTAACTTGACTTGGAGGAATTCTGCTTCGACTTATTTCTTGTCAGGTTAAATTAGCATTTATTGACTTTTATTGCAAATTCAAAGGCTACTGCTAATGGTGGCATCTTAGAACCGTTTTTGATCAAATTTCTTCTTTTGAACTCCTTAGCTGACTCTCATACTGTACTGCAATGCTAGCAACCACAAAATTTTGAAGAATCACATGTCTTTTGAGCTACAATTCATTTCAGAACTGCGCATCAAAGTATGTTTCTTTGATTGATAATGATATATTAGATGTGATACGAAGCTCACAGATCAGAGCAACCTGCAGCATATTTGCATTGACATACCTTGAGAAGCGAGGTATGTTCTCCACAAGCAGGGTTCTCAACAAGGGGGATGTTGAGGGGTGGGGCACCCGTCTTTTTGGAGCATTTTATTCATATGCAAAATATTGCATTTTCACAACAAAAGAATATGCAAATCATAGATAGTTATGTAAATTTGCCATCCCTCTGTTTTTTCCAATCTGTGGAGAACACTGAGACGTATCACACTTGGTTGTATGTACACTTAGACAACTATCTGTCAGGTTTCTTCTAAATTTACATATACGACTCAAGATAGAAACACACAGCATTACTGTAAAGTTTTTTGCAAGAATCTAATAGCAGTGTGACCTTTACTGCCAAGTTACTATCAGGTCAAGGTGGTTGGAGTGACCGAAGGATCCAGTACACTTACTGTACCATGCAAAGACCACTAAAACCTGCACACACGTTTCTTGTCAATATTTTTGTCTTATTGAGACAATAATAAACATGATTTTTATCAAATAGATCTGATAGCAACACTGTGTGTCAAGATGGTGTGTTAAACTGGAACACATGAGCTACATGATGTTTACCTGCCTCCTGAAGGACGTTTATGAACTGTAAGAAATACAACACTTACAGTTATTTCCAATCTGGACAACTCTGGGGCATCTCAAACCCCTGGTACTTCCACAACTAATCCTGCTTGGACTTGTAATCAAGTATTTCATGACAAGAACATAAAAATATGCTGAAGGAAGATTTGTTGGAAACAAACAAAATAAAATGTTCTACTACACTTCTCAAGAATTTCTTGGAAACAAATGATATAAACATTCTACTATACTTCCCCTTATGAATAGGTGTCTTGTTTGTCATATTAATCCACTCCACTCAGTATTGTCTCCTGTCTCTGTGATCCCTCAAAATTGGCATGCCAGTGATGTGGTATTGCGTGATCCAAGCAAGAATGGTTAACAAACGGGGCAATTATGTAGCTCGAAATCAACAAATAACAACCCTATCGGAACAGTTCCAATCCGCTATACTTGTTACCATGTGAACAGTTGTCGTCGACAACCACCTGTTACAGTTGTGACAGATCTTCCTGTCAACCTCCATAATTGCCATAGCAACAGCAGTAGTAAAGAGGGAGGCAGGTAAACACCATTTACCTCATGTGTTCCAGACACCAAACACATTGTGGAAATCCAGGATTTTAAGAAGTAGGATCTCAAACTAATAGAACAGGTGGTGGGCATTATATTGCTCAGAGTGGAAAATTCAATTTGCATAGGGACAGCAGATGATACGGGATCTAAAACCATGACATCAGCAAGATTTGTTGGTGTTACTGTGATGGACTGCACCATTCTGGGTAGTTTTCACATTTTATGCATAAAACTATGGTACAGCCATGTTGTATTCAATGGACACACTGGACAAAACCATACTGAAAATGGGGATGGAAGGTAAAATGACTGATTTTCTATCAAGAAGCGTCAGCTGACCGACTTAAATTTTTTTTCGCATAATGTCAGTGAGAATCAGCTTCAATATCATGCTACCAAAATGACTCCAGATAACTTCTGCTATCTAAAGGAATCAGCAAATTTCTTATTTTCACACTAGACAGGTATTGTATTTGCAAAAAAAGCCAGTGACAATTCTTGTGGTTCTATGTTTTGGGGAGTGTCTAAATGGTCAAAAGTCTGTTTGATTTAATAAATTTGACATGATACTCACAATGACAGCTAAATCTGGCAAGACTGTCATTATATCAGATTTGTGATAGTCTGCAGAGTGTAAGGAGACAAAAATGACCTCTCACTTTTACTAAACTGTCTTACACAGAAAACATATTGCAGACAATCCTGTGACACTAGTATGACTTCATAGCCAAGAGTTTGGCCCTCTCATTACGACATCCAGGCACAAAACATCCAACACACACACTGATAGGAGACGCATCCATAAACAGCTTGTTACCTTATGTCATGTTAGAGTTACCCATACTCAATAAGTAAATGTGGATAAAATATATTTGCCGACTGCCCTGCTGAGATGTTGATTAATATTAATGGTAACAGCACATTTGGACCAAAACCTGAGAGATTAATGGTCGATTTTGTCTTTGCGATTTCCATTTTCTGGTGATATGACAAAGATTTACTGTGACCAATATTAGAATGTCAGAAACCAAAACAGCAGCATGTAATTTACTGAAATCACTTTGGTATCCTACACAGCAAGATTTGATTTACAATTTGCAGGATATCAACATCCAAAATTCCTGAACTTGTAAAAACAGTGCAAAGAGTTTGTATAGCTCGTTAAATCACAGCTCTGGTTTACTCCTTCCAAGATTTCTTGACCACCATGTCAGAGAACAGGGTGAAAAACTAACAGGAAAACATCAAGGTCACAAAGGTCAGGGTTACCTCAATCTTCTGAGACTACTCTGAGCTAACAAAACCTACCATTTGAATTACCAAGTAAAAGTCTTACTGTAACACCTGCATACCTAACCTAATAATTACTATTTTTTTTGTCAACTTCCTCTTCCGCTTGCAAAATAACATAAATTATTTGGTATTCGGTGTGGGAGGCCCATGATAGTCATATATATAGGATGGTATGGTACACGTAGCTGAAAGAATAAAGTCAATACAAACAAGGTTCATGGTTTTGTCCAAACGGTCAATTGCACAGAGTTGTGTAACTACAATAGTTAAGGTAGAATGTGCATCGGTTGCAGATATTTGGACTCTCAAACTTTCATTATACTTTTTGGTCTTCCACCTGTGAGGCTCATTTTGAGTATCCTGGAGTAAATGGGAGTTTTCAACGACTTATTTTTGGGAAAAATATTGGTCATAAAATATCATTTTAATATAGATTAAACATAGAGCAAGAAATACTGCAAGTATGACAATGGCGACAGACTCCAGGTGAATTCAAAGTTAGCAACAACCACATAGACTTGAATTGAACGTACACTCAATTCTAGATGAATATCATGTAAATCAAACGATCTTCCACACGTTCCATTCGTGTTTTCAAATTGTCAAAATATCAAGTCTTGAAAAGAAATTTGCTTGAGGCACAAGTTCACTTCTATATTCACACAATGGCTGGAGTGACCTGTTTTAATTAAAAGTTATGCATGAATTGCTGTTTTCGTTGATGCAAAATCATGTACATCTGACAGATTTTAGTCTTACATTACACAAAAATAAAGACTGAGAAATTATGTGAGAACAGAAAAGAAATTCTACAAAACTTGGTTAAAAAGGATTCAATGCAGCATTACAATTTTTTTTCTTTCTGAAATTACATATGAACTCGTGAAAGGATAGGCCGTCCTAAATTACTGATACACTTGTAACATTAATATCACTATTCATTGAAATGAGAACAAAACTTTCAATGTGACCTTTGACACATCACAACTGAGGCTTTATTAGTTCCATTCATTTCTGTACAACATCATTCAGATGTATTAGATACAGAATTCAACCTGATCTTAATTTGTGTTCTTTGCCTGAAGCAACACAGAACTGATGACAGATTACCGAGAAACCAAATTCAAGTATACCACATCTGCCAGTACAGACAAATTAGTTTAAATGAGATGATAGCTTAGAGCACATATTTCACTATTTCCTAAACCCAGTTTGTGATGAAGACAATAAATAAATATTAAAGAACTGACGGAACAAAAGAGTTACTTTTGTAACTCTGCCTGAAGTAAAGTTCTATTTCTGGCAGTATTGATATTTACATGATAAATATCTCACATATATATATATATATATACATATATATACATATATATATATATATATATATATATATATATATAATTATCATCCAGTCTGCATGGCTTGCCCAGCAGTCTCCCCATAATAACCTGTTCATAAACGCCCTGCAGTTTCAAGTTAACCAATTTGCTGACAGCTTCTAATCGTGTGGACCAATCAGAAGTACTGATAAAATGAGCACTCTCTTGGCAAGTTTAGCAAGGAGTAGTTTTGTGACTTTACCAATGTGCTGGTTCTTATTAATCTCAAAACTTATAGGCCTGTTCTACCAAGATGTGTTATCAAGGAGGGTCTCTGCCTGAAGAAACACAGTTTTTCTTGCAAAGATGATGATTATGTGTATGTGTGTGTGTGTGTGTGCAAATGCACATATACCGATCCTAATATGGAAACCCTTTATTATAAAATCAGGACGTGTGGTCCACACTTACAGATGAAAGAAACAAAAAGCATTTTTGTCTTGGGGGATAAATATTACCAGTCTGTACTAGACAATTCTCTGTACCAGACACACTCAATTTCCTCTCTGGTTGACCTCAACTTGAACCCAAACAAACAATTATGTCATACTATACTTCATGGAATCAGCTAACAACTGCAGAGACCACAGAAACAAAAAGACTTGTTCTGGATTTTTTTTTTCTGGGACACCCACCTGCTGTGCCACAAAATAAATTTTGCATAAGCAGATCGTTCTTTGACCTGTGATGACCCTTGGCAGAATGACAGGCAGGGCTCTGGCACCCAATGCATGTAAAGCATATGAAATGTGAACACTGACATCAAAACCCTTGCCTGTCACAAAGGAACGTTTTAAAGCCATGCCTTGCTGGGGAAAAAAGCTGTAAACAGTCAAACAGAAGCTGTTCTGTGTTAGGTCACTGTTCCTACTTGAAAATACCAAGTATTTGACACCTGTTGGCAATCATGACAATTGACAACAGTGTTATGTTCCCACAATATGGCTGTAGAATTTCTTTGTAGAAAATGCACCTCATGACTTCCTGTGTGCAGTCTGGATTCATTGACCAAAAAATGTCATTATAACCCTAGACCAGTTCAAACCGTGGTTGACCAATGATATATTACACAAAGACATTGGATAATTTCATCAATTTACATATGCCACTGATGACAGTTAAACAATCGACCAATCTACTACTACATAGTACATATATACCAATCTACATGTAGCAAGGTCAACTTCATGTTTTGTGTCAAACCGAGTGGTTGGCGTCTACAAGTGTACTTCGGTAAAATCAGAAACTGTCAATATTCTCAAACTTTAACCCTTTCCTGCCAGACAGTAATAACTGTATCACTTCCTCATCAGCCAAGTCAGTAAAAAGCAGTATTGAGCCAAAACATGACGTATTTTCACACACTTGGCTTGGTCTGTTATAGCATCTTTTGTCCACAAAAATCAACTTTACAGTATTATGTTTTCAACAGCCTTCAAATGTACAGTATTATGTTAAAATACATCATATGGAATATGTTGTGTTTCATTAATTTTAACCATCTTGACCTGATTGTGAAATATGGACTTGGCAGGAAAAGGGTTAAATCTGTTGGTAGAATAGCTTGCTGTATATCATTCAAATACTTTATAGCTTTGAATTATTAGTATCACAGAACAAAGAAAACCTTTGATAAAAATCACAGTTTTACAGTCGTGGTCTGCTTCCCTGTTAATGACAATGACACATTTTGTACATAAGCGTTCACATCAAGTTCAAATTCGAATTTGGACAGACGGCTATCCACAATCCTAAATCACAGTCTTACATGATGGTACATGTATGGCTGTTTTGGCCGTCATGCAAACAATACCAAGTGATGATCACACAAAAATGACAACCTGTCGGCTTTTGTTGAAAAGGATTTCAACAGAAAAAAAATAAATGGTATCATACTTATGAACTTCCAGTGGTCTATTGACCGTAAATACAAGATGATGCAACCTTAACAGGAGACGGCAGTCCCAGAAATGGTAAACGCACCTCCTAGAAAGTACACAAACCATGCCCTCTACAGTCAAACCGAGGAACAAGGTGCCTTGGCATAACAGAACCTTTGTTTGCACACAATGACTTGAGTTGCAACCTGTATATTCTGGCAAAACAAAGTAGTTATACAAAAATTCAATGATGAACTAATAAATTGTTGGCATCAATGATATATTGCTTCAATCTCTCATAAAACATTTGCCTTATGATCCAATTTCCTATATTTCACAGGTAGTTTTGCACCTTTCTGATAAAATACAACCTAATTGTCATATTTTATCCTACATTTTGTTCTCACACTGCCTACTCAGGTGGCCATGAACAGTTGTGTTGTGAATTTGTGAACAGTCAAATATGATATTGATGATTAACACATCCAAAGAAATGTTCTATTTCTCACCACTATTACAAAATCTCAAATACAAATGAACTATTCATTCAAAATTATTGTATTCAATAACCTCTAAACCTTTGGTTGACATATAAAGTTGTGTAAAATTTAGGAAAATATTCAAGCATAATTTCTTGAATGGAAATCTTAAATTTCATTAACTAACTTGATTACCTACTTAACACACTGTAATATTCTTTGCCCCTTCACTAAGAAAAAAATCTCTTCAGAGAATAAAGTGCATTTCTACAATAGAATTTTGCTTAACCCCTTCACAACTATGATCTCTACATTCATAAACTTTAAGATCCAATGTCCTACATCAATTTTTAAAACCTGGTTCACATATCACCTTTGTAACATACTACATTGGCTCCTGAAAACAAGAGAGAACACAGGCTGTAAACAAAGCCAGCTTCATCGCATTATTCCTCTGTTTATAAAAGACTAAAAGTGTTCTTTTTGTACACTGGATCACTATACATGCTTGCAATCACTGACAAATCATGGTCAATTTTCTGGGTAACACTCACTATATACTCCTATTAACCCTTTTCCTGCCAAGTCCATATTTCATCACCAGGTCAAGATGGTTAAAATTAATGAAACACAACATATTCCATATGGTGTATTTTAACATAATACTGTACTTTTGAAGGCTGTTGAAAACATAAATACTGTAAACTTGATTTTTTTGGACTAAAGATGCTATAACATACCAAGCCAAGCGGGTGAAAATACGTCATGTTTTGGCTCAATACCGCTTTTTACTGACTTGGCTGATTGGGAAGTGATACAGTTATTACTGTCTGGCAGGAAAAGGGTTACAGGCATAGCCTTACAGTGTGCCCAAACACTGCATTCTCACCATGCTGGCAGCTTGGTTTACATCTTACTAAAGAGTGACTACAGAGAATGTATAACAGGTGTGTTGGGAAAAACCTTCCTGAAACACAAACTTAGTCCGATTTTACATTTAGGATATGCAAGATAGTTTACTTGGGCCTTGGCTTTGTGAAGTGGTGACAATGACTGTTGACGGTCTACATACAGAATGGTTACAAGAACAACTGCTGCAAATGCTTACAGAATGTATCAGGCTAACATAGAAATGTTGTTTTTGCCACCTACAAACTCTAAATTGCACCCTGAGGAGCTCGTTTGAGACCCTTGGGACACTAAAACTGCATAATCGACTGATGCAACCGCATTTTAGTGTTACCTCTGGCTTGGTCAAGAATACTACATGTACCTCATTGCCAGTGAATGTTTTGACTTCTTGTTGATTGTACAAGTTGCAATGTCTTGCTTGCGGAGAGCAGATTTTGACCACAATTTATTTCCTTGGGACACTTAACAAGAGAGGGTAGTTCTGTGTCTCAGACTTCCAGAAAGCATCCCTGAATCCAAATGGTGACTCTGCTCTATCAATTTGGATATTTCCAGACAAAATTCAGGATTTTGACATATATGCATCTGAGGGTACTGGGCCCAATCTTCAGTACCAAAACAATCAGTTGTTCCTAGGAGGGGTCTCCCTAGCTTTATGAACCTACTTGACCCCCTAGTATTATGATGATGGGTCAAATTATTTATTCCCGGCCAAGTTTACTTCCGTATAACCTTTCAACACACTGCTTCCACGATAATAGGTCAACCAGTCTGTAACAGTGTCATTTCTTTATATACTTTTGGCACAACCCAATCCTCTATGATGGAAGGCAGACAGTAATACAATGACAGAAATACAGATACTGTGACCCATACCTTGGTTTATTAACCTGTTCACCCTAATTCCAAGTACACAAGTCCACAATCACCACTGATAACAATGGATTTGGGCTAAACCATGGCTGTAGCAGGTTTCTATTTGGTATAGCCTTAGGTTACCTTGAGAACAGCCAATTAAACTCTGTCTTCTATTTCAGAACTCAACATGTTTCTGTTATCTGAATGCATGCTAAAATCTACAGCTTGTAAAATAGTAAATAACATCACCATATCAAAGAAATATCTTTCTTTGTTTCAAAGCATTGAAATGATACAACTGTGTAGCTTTCACTTATAAGCATTTGTATCATATATTCAATTCATCAAAACTTTCCCTTTCCCATAAAGTTACCATAACAATGGAATAACAGGATGTACACTTAACTCTGTTGTAACATGGAGCACTGTGTATGGTTCCAGTCAAACACTGAAAACAATGCGATGTACCAGCGTTTGACAGCAAAAAGGATGGAATGCATTAAGCAATCTAGTAAATGAATAAATTTCCATGACATAGTATAGCTGTTCATTTATTCATTCATTCATTCCATTAGAATAGTCAGACAACTCTAACCTCACATTACAGTCTTGCCATAGACAGTTTGTCAATGAAGAAAGTGTCTCTAACACTACTGAATAACAATTGGAGGTGGTCACAAAAAAGAGTTTGTTTCAAGCCTATAGAAGAAATGGTAAAGGAAGTTCACTGTGTAATCTGCTTGAATGGATGTACTGGAATAGTGCATTGTCTTTTCAGGTCATGTATTGCACTGCAATGTCAGCAAATTTCTATAAGCAAACCATACAGTGTCACTTAAATTGGAGTTCATAGCTCTGCTATCGAGGTATTGTAAGATATTTTACCCTCTTGTATCAACTCTTGATGCATGCAACTTGGTTCTGGCAATAACAAAACAACTCAAATCAGAGTGATCAGGTTCTAGTATTTGCATATGAATATAACGAGCTGGGACAAGTCAAAACGGAACCATTTCATTCATACCAGAACATATTAACAAAGAGATTTGTTGAAAAACTGACAAAAATATGTAGGTTCTCTATACGTAAAAAGGACTGACAAACTATTGAGAAATGTGACAAAACAACATTTCCTTGACTCCGTGAACAATTATCATTAGTTGTTGGTGCTTTGTATTCAGAAGAATGAAACCTATTGGACTAAACTTACTTCCAGACACCTGGTACCACAAAGCAATGGTTAAAGATGACCCAATTGTTATTATAATTTTCTATTTATTTCCTCGACCTGGTAAATTTCTTATTTACCCTGAGCAATACTGATTTTGGTATCAAAGTACAATCCTATCATGTCGTGTCCCCTCTACCTAACCCAAAACAGCATGATGAAAATGACAGGATCCAATAAAAGTGTGCTTGTTTCAGAAGTTAAAGTCACAAAGTAATCAAATCACAAATATCACAAATGGTGGTAATTCAACCCCCTGAACACTGGCGTTCCTCAATTTTATAGCAAAGTACACGAATGAAGCATAGCAAAGAAATGTTTGGTTTTAAAAAAAGGCAGAACTGTCAAAACCATATGTATGTGTTTTCAGTAAACTGGAAAGTCAGTCAATGTATTCTAAAACAGATAGCAGGGTATTGACCTCAAAACCTGATACACACATGTTCCTCTTCATACAGTGCAATGCTCCACATTTGTGGAGAACACTCCATCATATTATCCTGCACACAGCAACACATAAACTACTATTTTTAATCAGGGTGGAACACATTTCAAAAGAGTGAATAATTCAGCGTTTTTTGAGAGAACAACTGAAAAATGCTGCATTCATCAAAATAGAAAAAAAGCAAATCACAACTCGACAACATAATCCAATCAACTGCTCTTCTTTTAAATGGGACAGTATTCATGATTTCAGTATTCATATTCAAAATACCATAGCAAGTATTCTTTAATTGTAACATTCCGGAACATGTAAATCATTTTTCAATGGCTGTATCATCTTATATTGTAAATAAACTTGTTTTTCTCTTGCTTTCATCATAACAGAAGTGTACATAGCACTCATCCCTGTTTCATTATTGAAATCACACGTCATGTTTGCTAGTATTAACGATATAAAACTACATACTTTCCATTGTGTTTACCTAAACGAATCATACGGCAAAAACAATCTGCTGGGTATGCTATTAGATGACCCCATTTCTGCCACACCACGTTCTGTACCAGACCTAGCAATCAACCATCTTGTCTAACCCATACCAAGGTCAACGGAATAGTTGAGGAAATGTGGAGATCGACACTAAGCATTCACAGGTGTTACGGGTAAAACTACCGTCTTGGATTCTAGCGAACGGCAAAAGCTACACATTTACGCTTAGAAGCGTTTTTGTTCCCAGACACGGTTGGGCATTTCGGCTGTGGATTTAGCAAGAAGGGCGTGACATGGCCAAACGCCATCGCGCGGAGAGAACGCATTACCAAAACACACTACTTTTTTCACCGAGTGAATTAAAATAATGGTTGCGCTAAATCCGTTGTGATAAAATCTGCCCACTTTTATGAAGCCCTGCATATACATCCGTGGGAGAAGTCCACCTAACACGGCCACGAAAGTTGATAATATTACGGGTAAACAAAAACAAGCGGTTTCGTGCATGGCGCTCTTCCCGGCCGTCCAGCCAGTCGAGCTCCTCCGTCCCACAGGCATTTTCTCCATCTAACACATAATCTGACCTGATTGGCCGATCTAACGACGCCTTCAAATATAACGAACACCATGCATGCTTCGATTCGGGAACCCTGTGACAATTTTCGGGGGCTAACCAAGCCAACATCGAAATTAAACAAAGAGCGCTACCATTTTGCAAGCGCAAACCCGCCATCTTGGATTCATTTCATGTTGGGTCCATGCATGCATGGTGCTTCGTACGTTCACCGACTTTGGTCCGACAATCAAACTTTCCGAACTAACCGTTTCATTAAGGTCCCAATGAAAATCAAGCTCAATACTGGTTAAATTATTGCCAATTTTGATAACAATAAATGCAAGTTTCTTTAGAAAGTTTGCAAACAATTTGACCAAGTCTGGATATTTTGTTATTTGACTGAAAGAATAACTCTTTGTGTGTGTATATATTACGAAGCCCATTCACACTCTATGATATCCGCACGCAGGCAATACGCGTACACATACCTTCTGAATAAGGGCCTTTTTCGCCGCCCCGCCTTCTCCATTGAAGTCCAGAAATCCAAATAGCCGACTGAAAGGAAAATATGGAAGTTTAGCACCCTTAAAATTACTAAACCGGCAAAAACTGGGGGGTAACGGGCAAAATTTTGTAGGATGTTGTCACCTATCGAACTCAGCGAGCAAGTCCTTTTCCTGTGTGGTGAGACCCGACTTTTCTTCTCCCTGCAACTGCCCGCTCGCCATTTTCCAAACGCATTTAGCCAAGAATCACGGAGATCAAATAATAAACTCCAGGTCTTGAGCTCATGGTGCAGAATCGCGACACGGATTTGGCGTAAATTTCCACAAAACTTGTAGGTTCACAAGAAAAGTTGGTAGATGACACGAGCCACCTCACGCCGTACAACTCTATTGCCCTAAAACGTGTCCAATCAACGTTCCTTTTTGAAATCACATGACTCGACCAACTTTCGCGCAGAAATTTCAGTTCCGAGTTGCGCAGATTACCAAAACAATGTGTAAGGATATCAGTCGAATCCGAACAGCTGCAGGCTTTCGGCGCTCGAAACTGGGCTCATAGTGCTCGTAACCAGCTCGGAGGAAAGAAGGGCGAGATTTTAAAAATGTGAACACCCATGTTTATATTCATAAGTGCAGCTCAATATGCGTGTGGCATTTGCAATGGTGGAATGTGTTGTATCACTGTTCACCTGTTCCTGCAACATTTTACAAATTTTCAGAATAAGTGTCCTTGGCCAGGACAACGATTGCACTCAGGTAGAAGTACTATTACGGTACTACTACTGTAATATCCACACCTTTTATTTCATTACCTTTCCATAGTCTTTTTAAATTCTATTACTTAAGCCAAAAATGACCGAATGTTTTTAATGTGCTGTATTTATTATTCAATTGTTATCAAAGCCTTTTCCTGCTCCACTGAATATAATAATGCATTACCATCTCAGGGCCCATATCATGAAATTATTATTTGTCTGCACATTAATTTTATACACTGTTTGACCATGGAGATGGAAGCAAGACCACAGACAGTTTATGCTCAGAGTTAAAGTATTGTCACTATGGCTGCCTTTGTCACCAGCCAAACAAATTATGACAATAAAAGATATAATTTAAGAAGATACAACAGCACATGTTTTTCTGTCACTTTCATCATTCTAGAAACAGAAGACTGATACAGTCTTGTTTCATTGGACTCATCTCAATAGCACAGGAAATAAAGGGATATAGGGAGTCCAACTGTAACAGAAATGAGTAAATCTGTTCCCTGTTTGGTAGTCGCACACTATTCAACATGGACTGACTGAATTAATAAACAAAATATGAAAAACCAATAAACACATTTATTTGTTTTTTTATTTTGGACTTTCAACAAACAAAATAAAAAAGATAATGAACAAGCATTCAAATAAATAAACAAACACAAACAAACTACTGAACAGAATGACTGCAAATCAGTAATTGTAAGACTTCTATATGTAATCACCCTGCTACAGAAATTGACTGTCAGAAGGGTAGTACTTACTGTGTATTTCATTGGATGGTGGATTTCATACAGTTGGAGGTGCTGTGATGAGAAGTCTCACAATTGCTCCGCTGTATATATTTGTCACTTACTGTAGTCTGTTGGGTTACAGAGGTAGTGTGTTTGTTTTTTTGTTTGTTTGTTTGTTAGTTTGTTTGTTTGTTTACTGCTTTTTATCTCTTGTATATTTTCTTTTGTCCATGTGTAGTTTTCACATTTGAAAAAATACTGTCTTGGTCTCATTCTGTTTGAGTTTTTCTCTGATATTGCCATCTGTATAGCCTCTCTTTGGGCCTTGTGTTTGTCAATGTAACATTATTTGATAAGTCAGCCATGAGGTTGGAAATTTACTGAAATTTGCGCCATAGCAGTACCAGCAACCCTGCTTACATATATAGAAAGCTGTGATATAATCTCTGTTGCTACCAGAAAGCGTGGGTGCTCAGCTCTACCATCCAGACTTCTGAATGCACTCACTCCACAGCATAGCTCTTAGAACCCAGAAATCTAGTAGTTGTTGTTGTTGTTAATATGTTGTATATTAGTCATGTTGTTGTCATCAAACATAGCTGTACTTGTGTTGTTGTTGTTGTTCCAAACGTAATGCAGATGTCTTCCTAAGAAACGCTATACAAGTACACTCTCGTACGTATGTTACGTACACTCTCTTCGTGTATGAGTGCATGAGTACAGTACCTTTGGAGAGAGTTGGCATCATGGAGGTAGTAGAGACTCTACCTCCATGGTTGCATCAAGTCAAATAACGATAGCAAACTAGTAGTGTAAGGACATCTAAATTAGGTTTGAAACAACCAGAAAACAGAAAACAATAGCTTTGTTCGTTGAAATTTATTGGTCAACAAAAACGTGACTAATATAAATATAAACAACAATACCAACAACAACTAGATATCTGGGTTCCCTTTGAGCATAGCTGTATAATTTAGCAATTACTATAATTTTTGTGCATCAATTAACACCATTTGGATCTCGGCAACCTTTGCATTTTTTCTTTTGTTTTTGTTTTTTGTTTTGTTTATTTTTGCCGAGTCCTCAAGTCTAACACGATTAAATTCCTCGTTAGTAAGGTAAGTACACGCTTGTCCCTTGTGGATATTTGTATAGCAAATGTACTCTCTCTGAATGACTCGTTTTGAATGCCGTATGCCAGGCGAGTCTATATAACATGTAAAACTGCACTATTTGTAGCTGCAGTACAGTAGCTCGAGGTTTTGCCTGGGTATTTGGGCTGGTTTTGCCGTCCGACCCAAATACCCAGGCAAAACCCCAAGGTACAGTACTGCAGCTACACTATTTGCAAACATTTGTGTCCAAGCCAGGACACAACTGGGAAGTGTGTATGCATTGTCAAGACGTTTTCTTTATCTGTTAGCAACTTGTGTGATCTATAGGTACTTGGTAGGTTGGGCACGCGCTTTTCGAACTTTCCATGGAGGTACCTGTATGTCCCACCCCTCAAAATGCCATGCTGTTTGTCTCTGGCAACTTCCTACATAAAAAATTGTGTCATAGAAATTCGACGTTGACAGGTCTCTGCTGTGTACATCTCATCAGGGAGGTAGGAAGATCCTTCGTTGGTAAACATCATCGAGTGAGAAGATCCCTTCCCACGCATTGATGATGTTTACCAACAACAACACGCCCATTTCTACACATTACATGGACATTACATGGCGTACTAACTCTCATTCAATCAAAGCGGGCCGACGGCGGCCCTGGAAAACGATGCTGAAGTTATTTTCGTATTCGTTTTCGTATTCGTTTTCGTATTCGTATTCGTATTCGTATTGGAGTCACTGACAGAAATTGTTATTTTTAGTCCAGGTTTCAGGTATGAAACGTGCATATACGATATTTACTGAGGTTTAAATATTGTGATAATTTGATTCGTAATTTCATCTGCCAAATTTGGTTAAATTTACATAAATTTGCATTTGTAGATTTTAAAGAATTTTGTTCACTTCATTTTATTTGAAAAAAATACTTAAAATCGGTTGGGATCTGGTAAGGCAGCATCATCGCTTGCCAATGTCTCTTGACCGGGCAGCTGGATGCACCCCGAAATCAGGTGGTCAGTGCCAAGTAATGGGACTCGTGAGGAGCGGATGCAAAGGAGCTGCCCTGGACTGTACCATTGTTTTGCGGGGAGGGCAGATTTTTGTGAGGCGCTGCAAAACGGTTGACTGTTGAAAGCTATGATGAACCGCCGACTTGTCCAGGACAACCATCTGAATAAAAAATGTGAAAATTGTTATACCCGGTCATCCTTTAGGACTCACTTTAGAATGATTATATCCATTTACAATTTGTATTTCAGTATTTTACTTGATTTTGATATGGCTCTACGTAGACCTGAAATAAATTATAATAACAATATCACAATACTTTACAAAACTCAGGGAGTGCGGTAAGGCAAAAATTACAAAATTGCAAGTTACGACAAAGTTGTATGTGCTGCTACAGGGGAGAAAGTAACAGAAATCAATGACAATAGGTAGTTTATCTTTCAGAGTAAAGATGTGAGCAATAATAACATAAAACCGGACCGACCGATAATTCATGTAGTAGCCTACATTCAATCAGGGCTCAAAGTAGCGACCATTTTCAGTCGCATAGGCGACCAAATTTTATGAGATTGCGACTGAATTTTTTTCAAGACATTACTCCATACCGTATACGTGATCAAATACAACATATATTCGCTCAGTGTTCACGGAGCATTGTCCCGAAAGGCCGCGACCCCAAAATACGCATTGAATAAGCATAGCCGTTGAGCGGAGTTACTCAAAGGTTTGAGCGCGTTCTCTCCACTGCGCACAGCGCTGCCAATGTGTCTGCTGATGTTATCTTGAATGATCTGTCAAAATATCCCATGAATTTAATGATAAATTTTACTACAATCCAATCAAGTATCAGAAGCAGTTTTAGTGCTGTCACATCATTTCAATTGAACCAATCATAATCCCAGCATAAAATGTCATCAAAATATAGCTGACAAGGGAAAACAAGCAACCAGTAACTGCAACATGTTTCATGCGTTCACGTGCGTAATGAATATTTGCGTTAGTGGCATGTGACCGGCTAGACCATTTCTGTAAATCGTCCTTTGGAAAGCAGATCAAAGCATCGATTTCATCAAGCTTGGACTGGACTATCCTGTTTCATAAAGGTTTTTGTTTTAGATCTAAATAGCAAGCAACTTTGTTGAAATATCATAGCAAATCTGCCGGGTATAGACTGAAATTATGTAGAACCATGGAGGTAGTAGAGAACAGACCATGGATGGGACTGTGGCCTCAATGACCCGAGCGAGTTCGATACACGCCACAAGTACCGCTGCGATATCACAGCTAGGATTAAATGCGCATATACGTTTGAGTTTTGTTCTCTTGCCTACAAAATATCTATCGAAAGTTGATAGTTGCTGCATTTCTATTCAGAGTTTTTGTTGAAAAAAGTAGCTATCTACGGCTAGCGGCTTTAATTGGTCCCCCAAAATAGTACTGCTGAAAGTTTTTGGAGTGACCTGCAGAACAGAGTTGTAGAGCGGGGGAAACTGCGTAACACTAAACTGAAACTGGATCGCACAGTAACAAATACAAATGACGGAAACCGATCGAGCCAGTTGCGACAGCTACTAGACTAGCTGAAGTCTATTTATCATAGAATACAGGCATTTCTCGATATTTCGCGATACAAATTAATTTCCATGCATTCTGGTGTATCTTATCATAACGTATTAGTTGATCAACATGTTCTGGCAATGACAGTTGACGCAAACGCAAGGAAAGAAAAAGAGATGGGCCGTACTGAAATAAAGACTCTGACAACAGCTCACACATTAATTTAATCTTTATTAGGGAAACAAATGTACCGATCGGGACATAGGCCTATGATACCATTTTATTCATCTCGTTTTCTTTTATGACGCTTTCCCACATCATATGAGATGATATTTTCTTTGCGACAGCAGTCTAAATATAGCATGTCATCGACTTAGGGGCATGCGATAACGTTGAGCCCTGCATTCACTGTCCTTATGACGATCACTTTCTCAGAGATATCAGTTTAAAACAAGAAAATTACCTTTTAAGTTTACAACTCGTCAAATTGGGCGGGTCAGCTAAATTTCCATTATCGATACTAATGATGTCAACAGAATGTTTAAGTTGGTTGTTGTGATAGAAGTTATACGAAAACGAATACGAATACGAATACGAAAATGATGTTTGTTTAAAAAATCTTTCCTCCAAAGACTACTACTGGCCCACAGGCGCTAATAGCTTGGTAGTCTGCTAAATAGATCGATTTTCGGCTCGATCTATCGATCCCGTGGTCAGTATGCCCGCCACTGTAACCTAGTGAGTATTTTGGTTACGATGGCGCGCATATCGACTACGGGATCGATAGATCGAACCGAAAATCGATCTATTCAACAGACTAACCAGCTAAGTAGTGCCTGTGTACTGGCCGTTTGTTTTTAAATCTCTCCTCTAATTATAGCAACGATATCTTTCAATCTAGGGCCTAAAAAGATTGGATCTTTTTCAACTTACATTCTCAAATATTGAAGTAGCCTATTGATATATTGTCATATAAAAAGCACTTTAACTTCTGTAAGACAGAACTTTTATATAATACGAACGAAATTTGAACTAAAAATAAAAAATTTGTCAGTGACTCCAATACGAATACGAATACGAATACAAAAACGAATACGAAAACGAATACGAAAATAACTTCAGCATCGTCCCGGGAATCAGAGAACAGATTGTATGAACCATTTTGACCCCTTAAGTTGTTGTAAATTCACACACAGACAAAGATGGCGGAGGAGCGACAAGGTCAGTGAACGACTACAAAAGTGTTGATGATACACAAATAATCGAAAGCTTTTAATTACCAAAGCGTCTCTGTACAGAGATGTTTTGAGAACAGCCGCCTTTGCAATATCTTGTCAATATAATATTACAACTTGTGCCGATTTCCTGTCTACACAGGATGTGTCCTTGGCTTGTATGCCCAGTAAGTTCCACTTCGAGTTGCATGGTTCTCATGAAAAGCATGGTTCTCCCCACTGCTTTACTGGGCACGGAGGTGTACCGTATACAACAAGTATCAAAATTTAAACTTTCCGATAACAGGAAGATTGCAAAGGTTTCTGACTATTTTCGGTTTGTCCAGAATGTGATTGACAGAACATACTTGTGACAATCACAAAATTGACAGCCTCAGAAAAATTGAAATTGAATATTGAAAATAAGAATTAATATAAAATTTCAAAATTTTAATTTCATTTATTTTACTTTACTCCAGTTTCATTTAAGTTCGAAATCATCCCTACTGTCTATGTTGTGGTTAAACTCTCCTGATTTTATATAGATATTGAAAATAGGGAAATTTATTTTAGCTTAAATTTGAAATACATCTAAAGTGGTCACTGTAGATCAGTCAACATATTATGCATAAAGGGTTTGGAGGTCATGCCAGTCAAGGAAGCTGTGGAATATAACCATATATTTAATCAACTTTCTACAAATGCAATATCCCTGCAAATACATTATGCTAAAAACACAGTTGGCTAAATTTTTTTATATATACAATGTAGTGTATGAGAGTCGTATTAAATTTAAGGTGTAAAGAGAAAACTGGCCAAGGACATCTCCAAACAGTTGTGACAATGCGATCATCAGAACAAGTGTGTTTAATGATCCAATGAAGTAAATGATATTATTTCAAATTTTCCTTGAATTGTGTGAAGTTTTAATCTTATTTAAAGTTTCGCTGGTCTTTGAAGTTAAGTCAGAAATCCTGTGTGGGTAAATGTCATGAACAGAGTCGCAGAGATAAAAAAAATATCAGCTTATGTTTCAGTCCACTATTCTTTTGAAACAATGTTGTAAAGTTTGCCAAGCTTGGTTTTTGGTATTTTAGGTGATTTTTCAGTTCTTTTTATGAAGTTTATCTTTGGATAATTCTTGGGCAACATCTAAGAAGTGGTACTCACAATACATTATAGTGAGTGCCACCGTTATTGGCTATAGCTGTGCTTTGCCTAGGTAGGTATGATGTCATCACTTGTTGGCAAACCTCTCCTTGAATTTGCTGATTGTTGTAGTATTGTAACAGAAAATGCCTTACACAAAAAAATGGTCACATAATCTGTTGAATTTTGGACAGATACTTGTAAGTAAGAGAAGAAAATGCTCAAGTTTGGACATTCAATACCAATTTAAAAGTCACAATGGAGAGCACTGGCATGACATCAATGCAAAACAATTCTAGGGACAGTGATGGCAACTTTGATAAATTTTTGTTGCTTTTCATTGTGCTAACACAATATTTGTACATGTATAAGTACATGTTGATCACTCCCTGGCAATCTTACAGGCAATCAGGTGTAAAGAGGCAACACATTGTGTATAGGCATTGTTATCGTTGGTAACTCGAATTCAATTTGAGAAATCTCACATGCTACATGTATGTATTACTGCATGTGTGGAAAATGCAAAAAGTTATGAGAATTACTGCTGGCGCCTGGCAATATAACAGTACTTGGGCAGATTGAACATTCTGTCATGACAATACACAATATGTATGTCATGATGTTATTTACAAAAGTTATGTTAGTCATAACAAGAAAAGAAACTTGACATTGCAGGTTTTACGTATTTCATTGAGGCAAATCACTGCCAATGCCTGCAAAGTGTAAGGGTGAGTATACTTATCACCTGATGGTGGTTGGTCTCTTTTGGCTGTGTTCCAAAAAACAATGGCAAGGACAAGATATTTCAGGAAAATAATTGATGGCAAAAATATCTTGAAAGGTAATAATCATGTTATTTATGGGAATAATCGTCTTCATCAATAAAACTCACCTGGGCAATTCCAGTGTCCCTAGTAAAAAACACTCGTCCCTTTCTGGCAACTAATTTTTATATTTTTTGGAGTGGGCATTGGTTTTTTGTCAGTTTGTTTTCTATATTGTTTTGATGTGGGCTTTTGGTGGCTATCTGTAAGTTTCATACTTATGACTGTATAATTAAATATGCATTTCAGTAAAAACATACAAGTTGTATGAGTACAATTCCTGCAGGTAAAGTGACGTCTTACCAGTTCAGAAAGTGTCAATATTATTCAAAGTGGACATAGTCAAACATACAAGTTATTTCACTTGTAATGTTTCTGATACAGAAGTAACAATATACACATAGCCCTTAGATGATTTTCACCAGATTCATCATTTTCATCAGATTTATGAATTCTAAAAATAATCTATGTGTATCTTCACTGTTGTCAAATGGAAATTTAGGTAGAATGCACATCAGGGACAGATATTTGAAACTCAAGCTTTTACAATTATATTCTTCTGGCCTACCACTTATAGGGGTTCATTTTGAAGCTTATGGAGTAAATAAAGTTTTTCCGACTTAATTTTGTGAAAATCAAGACTTTTGTTTTATCCATAGAGATGATACAGGGATGACAGCCATTTCAAATTTCTAATACAGAAGTAAATATAGAGAAATTTGTTTCTCTAGCACCAAAATTTGCACAGTGACCCCCAATTTTTATTCTTGATTTTCTTAGAGAGAGGATTGAAAGTTTGCTTGAGGAAAGTTTGAACAAAAATTAAGAAGTCATTTTCAAGGTGAGAACTACCTTAAATCATTTAAATGTTATAAAGTTGTTGAGGTAAGTACCAGTGATCAGGTCTGCAGGGATACCAGTAAAGCAATGTCTAGTGAGTAATGAAACAAACCTAAAGCCATGTTACTAGGGCGGAAAGCTGCTTTTCGTTGTCCCATATGACCAATTGGATTACAGCAAGGCTTGTCAATTTCTTCACCGGAAAGTTCTCACAAATTGCTTTTACTGTTGATCAATCATAGTACAGAAGAATAATACTAATACAGGAATTAAAATGCCATCATCACACCCTGTCACAGTCAGTGACAGTGATGGCAGTGAATATTTTCACCGTACTCAGTATTAAAGCCCTAACTACTGTATTTTCTATGAAGTGTGCATGTTGGGTCTATTATCAGAGTCCAAAATGAGCACTGATTGCCACACTTGCAGTAAGCTTGGTCAAAGGAAGCAGTGATAAGTTTTGTCATATGCCTGTGTGTATCACTAAAACATGGGTTGTTCAGAAAAATAAACACACCAAATAGGTTTAATGTAAAGTGACTTAATGAAAATCATGGTCACTGTCATAGGAAAATATTTATTGTATCATACACTGTAATG
This sequence comes from Ptychodera flava, assembly GCF_041260155.1. Taxonomy (NCBI): domain Eukaryota; kingdom Metazoa; phylum Hemichordata; class Enteropneusta; family Ptychoderidae; genus Ptychodera; species Ptychodera flava. The sequence goes on along the minus strand of NC_091946.1, from coordinate 36,389,950 downwards.
GTCAAAGATATTGAAATTGAATCCACCAACGTACAGGCAATTCTGCATAGCTTACTACTATATTACACTAGTGTCTCCATTCACAGATCGTGGCCAAGTTGTTTTCCATTCTGTCAATCCATGTATTCATTATTTTATCATTTAAATTTTTCCTCTTTTGGATATGTTTGGTCATTGAATGATACATCCACCCATCGAACGTGACACAAGACGTTGCACTTCACACGTTCTTGTAATGTAAAACCTTAGGTCAACAGACAAGCCAGGTTCAGTGTTTGATTTATTAGCAGTGTCACTTTTTCAGGCTGAAAGGAGTTCGATATATCATGTTCATAATCATGCTCAAATTTCCATTTAGTTCAAAGCCTTTCAATTTTTAGAGACCAAATATAATATTAATAGTAATGCTGTGATTTGTCAGCTGTATTTGGTATGTTTTTTTCCAAAAGAGGACAAACTTTCTGTGAAAGTTTGGATGTAGAAGTCAGTCAGAGGCCTGCATGATATGCAAATCAACAGGTTGTGTCACATGATCTAGGTTGTTCACCCTCCAGCAATGTCCAAACAAGGGAATGATCATGTGATCAAGGCATGTATTCACAAGATCAAGATTATGTAAAATGAATTAATAATGCAGAGAATAAGCAACAGTTACAGGCCATATTCAGCTATGGTTCAGCAAATCTGACTCAAGTAAGTTCCAATTTGTATAGTGATTAATGCGATTTTATGTCTCATAAATATTAGACAGGTCTGACTGCAGTCTGGATCAAGATTGATACTGCTTTTGATATGTACTAGTCTTATATGAGCCCCCCCCCTCCCCATCCCCCCTTCTCCAGCTGAATTACTGGCAAATTTATATTTTATGTCTGCCGCGTCAAGCTTTCATCCAACCAAAACAATAAAATCAGTGCATCCATTACAATGTAATTGTATGCAATACCATACTGTGTTTATACAGTTGCTTTTATTGGTAAATTTTATAAATGGAGGAGGCACTTTCTCATGTCATTATCAAAACAAACATTAGTTGGTTTTATCTTTAATTGATGTTGAGCCTCACCTTCCCTCGTTATTGTGTACACTGGTTTAGTCTATTGCCATTTGGAAACAAGATTGTGCAAAAAATTCAGTAGGGGAAATGAATAGGTTGTTACTTCAGTCTTGATTTTGGTACCGTGTTTGTACGGCAAAGAATGCATAACATTTGAAGAGAAAAATGACAGCAAACCTGACGGTACTGAGATATTGAGGCCACTTAACAATTGATAATTATTCAGAGAATATCTATGCATCTTATGAAATGCACTGTATGACTCACAGATCACCACCATACAGGTACAGTATATTCATGTGCCACAAAGGGGAGACTTTTTTCCAGTAAAATACAAGTAGTAAGCAAAATGTGAATTTTACCAGGATTTCCACATGGGTCTAAAAGGACTTACAGCAGGGGACAGCTGTAGATTGCATATAATTTATTTTTCTTCTCAAATCGCAGCAAGGGCCACTGGTTTAGCACATAAGATGTAAATAAATATAAAGGGTAGCACTCATTGGTGTGTCAGGGAAGCGGTCATATTAGTGTGACAGAAAGATCTAAAGTTGTGAAATTGGGGGCAGGTGATGCAGCTGAATACATTCTTTAGAACTAGTGTCAACATAAATAGTACAACAATCTGACTGTCACAAGAATGTGAGAGAGAGGCGTCAGCAATTATCAGTTTATTGGTTACAAAAGATGATACGATCATCGATCTCCCAGACAGTTTGAGGGCAGCAGTCCATGCGAGTAAATCACCTACGCTGTGAAAATGACATATCTTGTAGCAGGGCAGGTCATGACAGTTGTAAATTTACATGGTAGTGGCTTGACTTCTTGTAAATAGCTCAAAGTCCGGATACAGCAAGTACACATTATGGTATAAACTGGGCCATCATACTGCTGCTAGGGGGAAATTTTCTCCGTCATTTTGATTTCATGTGTCTCACGGGTATATTCAAGGATTAGCATAGCTGGATTTGAGGACTATGTGCATAGAGTATGATGGCTATAAACATTTTATTACAATGACAGCTGAGGTACTGGCTTCAGTTGTTAACGTTGCAAAAACAACAAGCAGATCACCAGTCAGCAGTTATAGCATAACATTCATTCCAGGACCAAATGAC